>NC_071983.1:16347226-16377222 GCF_026283585.1 Hylaeus volcanicus | reverse complement strand
TGTAACCGCCGTACTAGCTTCTTCCTACCGCACTCGATAGACATATTTCTTTACAAACCTAACATTTCTCCGCTAATGATAATCTTTAAGTTTCTGAAAGGACACAAAGTATATTTGTAACCGTTATTTAGATTCTAAGTACACTGTATATTATATAAGATAATGTTTATAAAGCCAATATAGTTCTAGCGTTAATATGCACAAACATGTGCATATTGCTGATAATCCAATTTAGGGTTTAACAGCGTAATAAATAAATAAATAAATAAATAATAAAAAAAAAAAACCGGCGTACTAAACGGGCTACCAAAACAGGAGCTGCAAAGGTCCTTCGAAATGTTAATTACGCGGTCTACAAGCTGTATTGACGCAGATGGAGATTATTTTGAGTAAATAAACGTGTGTGTAAAAACTTTACTTGTACTTTTTTCTTTTTATAGCAAAAGTTTGGTTTCTTTTTAGACAAACCGTGTAGTATATTATTTTATCTAGTCTAGTTCATCTAGACTCTTGAAGCTCGCATATCACTAAAATCGCTAAATTTTCGAATAAAACTCTCTTTCAATTTTCTCTTATTTTTTTTTTCATTCCAGATTATTGACCTCAAATGTTTCTACGAAAAGTATACCAGCCTTACCGGCATCCACGTACAACGCACGATACGATAAACTGGAGAAATTTATATGCATACTACTTTGCTCGAAATAGGTACACAATGCGAAGCCAGACTTTGCATTGATGAAATTGGAGTGCGGAGAGCACGGAGGTACCAAAAAGGAAACGCACGAAACCTCGGGCGAAGGTTTAAAGAAATCGAAAGGCGAGCTGGCCAGTTCCGAGAGGATCGGCCGTCGAGAAATCGCTCGTAGGCGAACGTTGACGAGGGTACGACGTAAGCGCGGGATCCTTGGATTCGCTCGGAGTCTGCGGGCAGCAACGATTATCGATTCTTGCCCGCCGGTCTCCTGCGTAATTTTAACCACTCTCGCCGACGTTGCATTGTTACAATATTACATCGTTACATGCTTCGATTAACCGCATTAGTCGAATGCGGCTTTAATACGAGCTCCCAGGCATTCATCGCGCCCGATGCGCGTTCGATAACGAAGCGCGTACGGGTAACGCTCGCGAGTATCCCGAAATATTCGCGGAGGTCCATTACCCTGTCGAATCCATTTGCTGGAACGGACTCCGTCCAAGAATCGATCTTTATAATTTTTCGAGTCAGTCTAATGATCGCCTGCTCGAATTAAATGTTAGAGGTAATAATACCCGAAACTCGTGAATGTGTTATGAGATCGATAAAGCTCGTATCTATCTATAGCAGAGGTCCCCAACGGGGTCGGTACCGCCTACCGGTGGGCGTTAAAGAGATCTAAGGGAGTACTTTTGGTAGAAGACAAATTTGGGGACATTGAGAATCAACTGCCGCCCCCTGGGTCATACTCGGAAGAACGCGCCAAAAGTTTGATTAATGTGTACTAAATATCTTCGAACGCATGTTTTAACAAATATCTTCAATGTTCAACAAATGTTGTAAATGTCAGTGTAATCAACAATTTAGCAACAAAGAAAAGAAACAGATTGTCAATAGTGGAACGCGGCGATTTAAGATTGCTGATGACAAATCTGACACCAAATATCGAAAAATTATTATCGTTACACCAAGCTCAGCCTTCTCATTAATAATATTATATTAATTTTGTTAATAATATATATTTGTTTATCAAATTTTAAACAATACATCAACATGTTAATATCTTTCAATAAAGTAATTTTAATAAAAACCGGTCCTTGTTTTTAAATGTACGTATAATGTAGTAATATAGTATATTTCACCTTAAAGGAGGCGCCGTCGAATCACTGTTTGAAAAAAAATATATATACATATCGAATTGAGTAACCTCCTCCTTTTCGAAGTCGGTTAAAAAGGGGGCGGTGGGCCAAGAAAGGTTGGGAACCTATGATCTATAGGATGTATATAGAGGTGTCTTTCGGATGGACTATAAGATGCGAAAGTAATACCTTGTAACTACAAACAGATACATACATACACCGATACAAAGACACTGTTACATGTAGTCAAACAAGTTACTGTTGAAAAAGTAATTCATAATAATAAGAATACAGACTCCAAACATCGCGAAAGTCAGTAATCGTTCCACTGAAAACGACGATAGAAGTGACAGAACACCAGGCAACATCAGAATATTTCTTATTTTCATTTCAATTAAAATTTCACGAGTTTCGCTTACTGTTACCTCTGATCACGTACTTATGGTTTCGCCCGATACAATTTTGAAGAACAGTTTCTCAACTGCATCAAACCATTATGGAATAATATAACATGCCATTTGAAATAATGTTTCCAAATCAAGCAAAGCTAGCCGCATGTCAGGGTTGCCATTTCGCGATTTCCATCGAGTCGATGCCTCGCAGAAAAATCGTCGGGAAGCTACTCCTCGACTAATGCAGGGAAATTTCGAAACGAGAAGAAAAAAAAAACATTTCTTGGTTTTAAAAATCCGATCGAAAAAAAGACGATATTTCATGCGCGTTAATACACATCCACGAAGCTCGTGGTAAACGAAAAACTCTGCGAAAAAGGGAGAATTGCGCAGGGATGGGGGGGGGTGGGTGATTAATCGCGCGCGACCTCTCCAGGTGAAAAAGCGCTTAGCTCGCGGCAAGCTTCGCGATTTAGTTTGTCGTTCACAATTAGTAATAGCGGGATTGGTCGGTGAATCGCCTTTAAACCGCGCCGTATTCGATCGGCGTTGGAGCAACATCGAAAAGTTGTACCACGCTTTTAATTAGAGAACTTTTCAGCCACTCGAGAAGATCGCGTTACCGAAGTTAGAATTTCGTTAGGTAGACGCAACGCGACGCGACGCGTAAGCGAAAAATACCAGCTGGGGCGATTGCTGCCCTACTCGATAAAGCATCGATGGTAGAGTCGAGCTTCGACGCTGTTAATTACTTTTTGTTGGGATCCGTGATAAAACGCACAGAGGAAATTAGTAGAAGAGGGGAGGAGGGAGCTAATGAAGCTACGAGGTACCCTCATATGTTGTCAAAGTGTACGCGAATCCAAACGATTCTTTACTTGAATAAAAATAGGGAGTGCGTATTTAGACGCTTTTACTAGGTTGTCCCATAAATTCTCGGACACTTTATGCTTGAATTTTTGACATTAATATTCTTTGTGACATTTGATCCAAATCGGAATTGAACAATTGGCAGATTGATGGATGAAAACTATCAGAAGCGATGGCATTTATTTTGAAGAATAATTATTGTTTGATTATAACGTTATTATAAAATGATTTATTGGTAGTATAAAAAAATTTGTAAACAAGATTTTTTAAAAATCGGTCATGACATTTTCAGGAATTGACGGGTTAATATAACGATTCTAAATTAGTGATAACACTACACTTGCTACGTGTAACTTAAGTTTCTCTTTGTTGGATTTATGTTTAGGTAATCAGAAGCGTGTATTTGAAATCCTTCATTCTTAAGGAATCGTCTGTAAGTGTCTATAGAATAGAAATGAGCTTGCATTACTTTTACTTTGACAGTGTCAACGGTTCGTTTAATGAAAATGAGTTAACATCTTCAGGAACGATTTTTCTTCACGCTTTTTTTATATCTGTACATCGGAAATAACATTATCAGTTCAGCCTAACTATGTACAGTGAGTCAAAAAAGTATTGGCACATCCAGTTTTCTTTGAATATCTGTAACTATCAAGTAATCTATTAATATTAACTACGTTTATTAGTGTCTTTTGACACACATAAATAGTATGTTTATTGAGAGTTCTAAGTTATTTGTTATAAGGAAGTAAAGTACAAAAAACGAAAAATCCATATTAAAAAAAGTATTGGCACACGTACAGTGTTATTAAGGAAAGTACAATAATAAACAATATGAACAATATTGAGCTTACTTAATATTTGGTGTGCATGCCTTTGGTCTTAATTACGGCCTGTAATCGATTAGGTAGGTATCGATTCGACAAGTTTTTGTGTAAGTTCCGATGGAATGTTAGACCACTCTTCTAACAGCGTCGCTTTTAAGCCATTTTTATTTTTAATTTTCGTTTTGCGAATTTTTAAATCTAAAATATGCCAAAGATTTTCTATCGGGTTAATATCCGGCGATTGAGGTGGTGTAGGGAGTTGTTTCGCTACATTATATAATAACTACTCCCTTGTTTTTCTTGCCGTGTGCTTCGGGACATTGTCTTGTTGGAAACGAAACGTTCCGTTTATGCCCATTTTTATTGCACTTGTTAATAACTTATTTCGCAACACGTCAATATAGACGCCAGCATCCATTGTACCCTCAATAAAAACCAAATTTTCAACTCCATGGTACGACATGCAGCCCCATACCATGACATGACCACCACCGTGTTTCACTGTAGGTATAATATTCTTTTGATTTAATTCGGTGTTCGGTTTCCTCCATACAAATCTTTTTCCATCAGACCCGAAAAGATTAAACTTGCTTTCATCTGAGAAAATAACCGTCTTCCAAAATTCCATTGTTTTACTTATATATATTTTTGCAAACCCGAGTCGTTTCTCCCGATTCTTCTCATTAATGAACGGGTTTTTTTTCTCGCTGCTCCACCATAAATTTTCGCAGAATGTAAGACATTTCGGACTGTTTTGGCACTCACTTCTTTTCCCGAATATGTTGCGATGTCAACAACTAAACTTTTGGCACTTACAAAAGGAGTTTTTATTGCTTCTTTAACGATATCTCTTCGTTCTCTAGTTGTAAGTACTTTCGGGCGACCTGATCGCGATTTGTTCTCGACGCTACCAGTTTCCTTAAATTTTGTTACTACACTTCTTACTGCCGAGAAACTTAAATTTAACGAATCGCCGATTTTTCGGTAACTTTCACCACTTTTGTGTAATACAATAATTTTATTTCGCACGCACAATGATAACTCGCTCTTCTTCGTAGTCACGATTGTTGTTCAAAGTGTAAACACAGACTGATCGTGTTAACTGACAACGAGAAAGAGATTCATAACAGCAGGTTCTGTTTATCGTTATGTTCCTAGAACCGAATTTGTCACGTACCAAAGCGAGTAACACATGTCCTTAAAGCAAAACCATACGTGTGCCAATACTTTTTTTACTATAGATTTTTCGTTTTTTTTTACTTTACTTCCTTATAACAAATAACTTAGAACTCTCAATAAACATACTATTTATGTGTGTCAAAAGACACTTATAAACATAGTTAATATTGAATATAATTGAATAATTGAATATAAAGATATTCAAAGCGCATTTATAAAGATATTCAAAGAAAACTGGGTGTGCCAATACTTTTTTGACCCACTGTATAACATTTTTACTCCTCATGTTGAGGGATTCTGTAGTGAATAAGTCATTATCAAATTTTTGTTCTTTTCATTATTGACAGTAATTATAATTATAAAAAAATTAAACGTTCACATATGTGGCCAAGGGCATCAAGAGGTTAAAGATTTTATCTAATCGTACGTCATTGATTTTCTCTTATTTTCATGAGTAGGAACATAAAACAAAAGTTCTGAATACATCGTCATCGTTGAAAATACCAGTTAAGAGAGTAGAAATCAGTGGCCCCGTGGAAGGTACCAGTAGCCAGTGGTCGACTGTGGTTATCAGTAGGGGTCAATACAGGGCCAGAGAGTGACCAAAATTATTCAGAAAACACACCAAAGTAGCGCATTTTCGTTTCACCCGATAGAATCGCATGAATTGTTTGTTTCTGACATGCCTCAGTCGAGTCAAGGGGAGAGACACAAACACAAGGTCGCTAGATAATTCAATAGTCCTTTGTTCTTGCCTCGCAAGATGTTCGCAGAATTCGTGGAAATGGATTAAGTGGGTAGCTAACCGGAATTTTCCAGCGACTTTGTTTTTGTGTTTTTGTTACCTTGACTCGATTAAGGCGTGGCATAACCGATCAGTTCACGTAAATCCATCGTGCGGGACGGATCGTGCTACATCGCGTGTATTTTCCGAATGTGTTTGGACACTCTTTGGTCTTCCTGGTGCTGCGCGGACCTCTGCTCACTACAACTGACCACAACCTACCTCATCCGACTACGCATGCCGACCACACCGCCTACTGGCTATCTCCACTGGTCTCCACTGATACCTTCTACGTGGTTACTGATTTCTACTCCCTTGGTTGGAATTCTTCCACGATGAATACTTCTACGAGGACATCATTACCTTCCTAGGTATTTATTAAAAAAGTCTTTAATAAGGTATTTATTAGGTCATCCCCTAACTAATGTCATTTTCCAACGCTAACTTTTGCTAAAAGGAATCTAAACTTACGTTTAATTTAATCATAAATGCATTAACGTCTTTGCTCAGGCTCATTTCAAAATTCAATTTATGAACGACAAAAATCGATTTATCGATTTCATTTTTTATCGCACGTTGTAGTCTGCCAAGAGGGCACTTTTTTTAGAGAGATAAAGCAAAATTTCGATATATACATCGTCAAGATGCGGAGAAAAATGTTTCTTTACACTAACGTAAGAGACATTGACCCTTTGCACTCAAGGCCATTTTTTCTGGGATCTGCCAGCAACTCGAGATGTTTCTTAGCATTCTATTGCCATGAATTCTAAGCTATCTAGATTTGAGAATAAGGTCACCTTTACCTCGCCAACAATCATTTTATCGACACTTCGAGCTCCAAAAAAATTAAACCTAAAGAAACACTAGGTATTGTAGAGTTGCTGCGTGAAACCTATTGGTGACTGAGAGTCACCTCTCGAGTGCAAAGGGTTAATTACGGGATGAGCTAATATGATTCTTTTCCATATTCTTACTCGGAAAAAGAAGAGTATCGTTACGACGCAATATAAAAGTTTTAAAACGCGAGGAACGAACGTCCACTCCCTCCATTTTTGTTCGAGGTTGATTTTTTTCTGTCGAAACGTGTGGCGCAGCAGTGTTCCCGAAGTCGAAGTAAAATAGAAACGATCGAGATCGCCAACGACCCGCGAACGGGTGCGGCGAGATAACGAGCTAAATTTTGTTGAAATTAAACGAAGCCTTTCTTCTTCTTCTTCTTCCGTGCCTCGGGTCCGGTGGGCGATCTTTTTTTTCCTTTCTATTTATACGGAACAGCGAACAGCTTAATGGCGCCCAGTTCGGCGACCAAGCGGAAGGCGACGTAATAGAAATAAAAAAAGGAACCTCCACCAGCCGCCGTGCAGCGGGAAAGCTTACCCTTTTCCGGCAAGAATCTCTTAAACTTTCGCGAAACGCCTTAATTGGCTCGGCCAGCTTTTTAATTCGATTCCAACTTCGGAACGGCGGATATTTTTGCTCGCAATTTCTCGTATTCTTCCTACGGAAAAAGAGAAAGAACCGTTCCGTGGCGAGAAACCGTTCCAAGGAGATTCTCGTTTTTACGCTTCGTTCCCTTCTTTTCAACCCCCAACGTCCTTGGCCACATCCGTGGCAGTCGCTCCCTTTCCCTCCGTTCGCATCATCGCGGTTCGACGCTCGAAACGAGATTTTTTGCTCTTTTCTTTCCACTTCTTTTCTGCAATTATTTCTTTCTTTTAAATCACACGACCTTTGAACGAAACGAGACGATAATTGTTGAAGGAAAGGGCGAAGAGAAAATTGAATTTCTGATAAGAAAGAGTTAGTAATTTTGAATAGGAAACATTTTTCGCGTAACTCGTCCATCTCCGTGTTCAACTTTTATGCGAAACATTCGATATTCGAGGAGAGCGATTTAAATGGAACACTTCGTATACAGCACTCCTCGAAAGAGTGCAATATAAGTTTCAGAGGATAACGGCTCGCGGAGTAGGTCAGCCTATGTATATCCTTGTCGACAATTACGAACCTTCCATTGAAAACGCTCAATTTAACCACGCTGCGAGATCATAGAATTGTGGCGACCGTCTATATATATATATATATTTATGACATTCACGTTAGCCACTTTTTACGTCGACTTTGATATTTAAGGGGGAAGGGACAAGTAAAATTCAAAATTTTGACCTGCTTTTTTTTTTTGTTTAGAAAATTAGTTTACCACCTGGAGAATGTGCTCCGACCATTTCAGCTAAAACTTCGAAGTCTAAGTGTACCTACAGAGCCATTAAAGTGATGCGCTCCGAACCGTACACGAAGGATTATTTTTAGATCTGGAAACTTTAAATGCATTTTTCTCAAAAACACAAAATTTCGCGTGCCGTGCAATGTAGCTTAGAGGTTTCTCAGCCGATTGCTATGAAACTTTGCACAAAATATTCCTTAAACTATTCTCCGTTGCATTAACCTAAAGGTTTTTATAAAAATTGAAATAAAGAATGTTTTTAATAATTTTTTTATAACAACATTTTTTTAACGTGGCGTGAAATTTTAAATTAAAAATTTTTTTCTTTTAATCTAGGTTGATGCAAAGTGGATTACTATATATTAACGAAGAATTGGTGGATTTTTGATTTCAAATAATTAGAGTGATCTGTGCGTTGCACGGCGCATTTTCGAGAAGCCAACTTCAAACAGCTGCTGTTCATTTATTTATGAATATTCTTACATAAAAAAAATTATATAAATTATCTAGATGCAAGTAATTAGTTGTAAATAAATATATATTACGCACTCTTCAAAAATAATCCGCGAAAAAGCGGTTGTTTACTTGACCCTCCCCCCTTAAGGTCACTGGTCATTTACACCTCGTGCTAGATTCTCTTATTCGCGGAAGAAAATAGAAACGTAGACTTTTCGATAACGCTCCAGTAAATTCCGATAAAAATAGGTGAAAAAGTAGGCAGGTATTCTTTTACAATTAACACGTAACGCAGTTTTACTGGCAAGGAAAGCTTTTTGAATGTCCGCCTCCGATTGTTTTAACATTTGGATATGTTTTAAAGGATCGAAAAATAAGATAGACGTATTTTTTTATATTGGCCCGTTTTCATATTTAGAGGGTGAAACGGCCCCTTAAAGTTTAACCTGTAATAGGCTATTATTATAAACAAATTATCTTTTACAAAATTTAGGGCCAGATTTTATATGCAGATAGAAAACCATGAAACTTTTCCTTAAAAAGTTTTCTTCTATGGATGATAGTTTCGGAGATAGCCTATTGCAGTTGAAACTTTAGGGGGTCGTTTCACCACTTAAATATGAAAACGGGCCAAGTAAAAAAATACGTATTATTTTTCGGTCCTTTAAAACATATCCAAAAATCAAAACAATCGGAGGCGGACACCTAAAAAGCTTTCCTTGTGAGTAATACAGAAAACCAAATAGCATACACAGGGGTATGTATAGGATTAACAGTGCTAACAGTACGATGGAAAAACCGTTCGTTCTGAATATAATTTAAAAAATTTACAATTTTATCATTAGAAAATATGGATCATTTTGTGCTTCTATTATATATTTCTGGTGTAATCTACTCATTAAGTTATCATATTGAGTTGTCCAGAAAGTTCGTGTCAATTTTTAAGAAAAAGTACCATTTTGTTCCACAAGCTTTCCACCTTTTAAGGGATGTACACAGTCAGTGTAATAAATATTCGTACAGGAACCATTTGTTTTAAATTGCTTGCTGTACGAATACTTCTTACACTGACTGTACGTGTTATTCAGTTTCAACCATTCCGATATATTCAGACCTGCCTACCAAAAATCAACATGGACTTTCCAGACAACCCAATGTAATTTAAAACAAAATTCCAAAAAATGCAAAATAAAATCGTATAGGCTGCAATAGCGTTGCTTCAAGTTGAATATAAAATTCCTCCAAAAATCGGAGTACAACAATGAATCCAACTTTCGAGGAAACCACCCCGCTGTCGCAAAATTTTAGTTCTGCTGGAGGTTTCATGCCTCTCTGTCGTAGATCGAGTGAAATTTCCATCTCGATGTATCGTTCGTTAACGAAAAAATGCCATAGTTGCACGTACCTTCGTAGACTTTGAGCTGCGCCTCGGCTGACACGGCGTCCCCGACTCCATTCTCGGCAAGACACTCGAACTGGGTGTTGTCGCGGCCCGCTCTGACAGGTTCGATCCGTAGTAAAGCTCCGTTTTCATAGTTCTGCACCACGTACCGTGCCTGAGCCTCTGCGGCATAACACGAAAGATTCAGGTGAACCGAGAGAAATAAAAAGACGAGGGGGACGTTAAGGGTAGACAGACGCGAGGACAGGGAAACGATTGTCACGTAGTCTCCTGTTTCGTATTCGAAATCGAATAATCGAACGTCATCGTCGACCGACGTTGTCTACGAACTCGAAACTCGCTCCTCTGAAATTGGAATCGCGGCATGCGAGAACGTTTAGAGGTCCGTGTAAGCGTCGATTTCTCCGTTTCCTGGGTTTCGATTAGTTCAAGGAATTAGGGCAGGATGTGGATTTATCGAGAGGCTAAGAAAGTGACTTCTGGTCTTGAAAAATAGGGTGTATAGATAACTTTGGGTTTTTTTTTTCTTAATTTTGTTCTTTATGGATTTCAAATAATAAGATAGAGTATCCCAAATGGTGTGAGCTTGGCAACTTTTCCATCTCGTGGAAATTAATAGCATACGAGTATGTTTCGAGGAGCGTGTAAGCGTCGATTTCTGCGTTTCCTGGGTTTCGATTAGTTCGAGGAATTAGGGCAGGAGGTGGATCTATCGAGAGGCTAAGAAAGTGACTTCTGGTCTGGTGTATAAATAGGGTGCAAAGATAGCTTTGTATTTTTTTTTTAAATTTTTTTCTTGATGTATTTCAACTAAGAAGACAGAGTATTCTGTGTAGGAGTCTAAACGAAAAATAAGACACGGGGATTCGAACCCACGATCCACAGTCGATCGCGAGCATCCGAGAAATACCATAATTCTTTAATTAAATATTATTTCGTTTTCGTTCAATAGTGTCTTTATTCACCTCCCCCTCATCCTCACTAAAAATAGAATCCCACATTCTACGCGTTGGGCAAAGTAAAATATTCTAGGTGTAGGATAAAACATGTCGCTCTGTATAGAAAGCTTCGTATTTTTTTCTTAATTCAGATCTTTATGGATTTCAACTAAAAAGATAGTGTATCCCAAGTGGTGTGAGCTTGGCAACTCATTCAACTCGTGCAAATTAATAGCAAATAGGCAACAAGATATTTAAATGCCACCATTTTGATGATTCGCTTGCATGCTTCCATTAAAAAGGTGGTCTAGTCGTGCAGATTAGTAGCGAATAGTTTCCAAGCTATTTAAGTGGCGCAATCGTGATAATTCGCCCCGATCCCTTTATTAGAAACGAAGGTCTAACTCGTGCTCCTGAAACGCGGACCGCCAAGTTCGTTATCATCGTTTCGCTGGATCAGCGAGTTTCTGCGGGGGTCGCGAATCGATTCGAAAATCGGTGACAATCGTCGGAGGCCGAGGTAAAAGCGACCACTCGGCGTTAACCGGCGCGATTTTTCGCGGCGTTGAGGATTTCCAACGGTTAATCGGGCCGCGCGCTCTCCCCGAATAAATTCCGGTTCCGGTACCACGGGTTCGCGACCGCGTAAATGGAACTCGCCTCGACGAACAGTCGTCCGTCGATCGTTGGCAAACTCGATTAATATCGCGGCTCGAAGCTGCCGTCGCTTTCCGAATCGAAACCTATCGAGTAGTCGAAATTCACGCGACAAGATACCCGTTGTAGATTCAGACTCGGCTCTATCTGACACTGTTTACATTTAGACGGTCTTTTTTAATGTTTTGCAGAGGGTAAACGTTGTTATTATTAGACGGATCGTTTGTGCAAATACATATCCTCACAGATACAGAAAATTAATTGAAACATACATGAAAATATGTTTTGATTTCGAAATGGTATAACGTGTATATCATTCTCGATATTTTACATATTTCTGAATTTGTGCACACTCGCATAGATTCCACCATTTATTCATTTGCTATAAATGTATAAACAGACGCAGTCTAGTTATTATCGTAGCGGAATGGAGGAATCCTTGGGGAATATTTGAAAATAGGCTGACATAGCTAGGGGGACAATTTATTGGTTTTTATTCAGGAAATAGCTTTGAATTGCTGCAATTCATGCATCTGTTTTAAGGTTACGATTAACCTTCAAAGACGAGGGCTGAAAATATCTCTGTGCGCGAGCATTGGAATCACTTAGTTGCACGCTTTTATTTCCGTGACATTCCAGTAAAACACAGGCGACAGGACTTTTCAACAAAAAACTGAAGAAATGAATTCCAAACGTGGAACGATATTGAAAATAAATTTTAATAGAATTTTTCTAAGTAAATAAGTTAAAGAATTAAGTACAAACGCTAAATTATCTAATCTTGAATAGTCTCGAGACGAAATTTTAACTTGGATGGAAATTTCACGAATTTTACTTTGGCAGCCAACGCGTCAACCTCTTGCAAAATCTATTTACTACACACGAACTTCCTCCAAATCGCCACGTGGTCTTCGATATACACCCCCGTGACACGTATTCTTTCCAACAAGTAAACACGTCCTCCACTACGTTTCCGCTAGATTCTCGCCCGAAGTATCCCGTTTCTTTCCACGTCCACGTCCTAACGGATCGATCGCTACTTTGTCTCTTTATTATTTCTGATAATGGGCGTTTCGTCGCAGTGTGACGGCATCGATAGCCATCCTCGAGCGAATAGACGAATCGAGCGCGAACCGGATATCGATTTACCGAATCGAGCGAGACTAACAGCGGCGAACAAACACGCGACGCTCGGTTTACGCTCGAGCGAAGCCGACGGCCAAGATAATCGAATCACCCTCGAGAGAGGGAGAATTGCGACGTGTCTACTTGGACGAGTCGCGAGAACACGCCCAAGTGAGACTAGACGCCGGACCGATCTGGCCAGTTTCCGAAACTCTTGAAACAAGACTCGCTCTCTACTCACGGGCGACAGCCGGCGCTTCCGAGTCGGGCGAGCGCGAAATTTACTCGGAATGAAAAGACGAGAACCGAGCGTGACGCGCGAGGCGACGGTACAGGGGGATAAGGAACGGTAAAAGCTCGACGAAAATGCGACGTCGTTGTGAAACAGAAACCGGAACCGGAAGCTGAAACGAGCGAGGAGTCGGATTACCGTGCGATTGCCGCCCGATGCAGCGTGGCACAGTCGCGAATGGATCCTGGCGTGCCCTTTGTCACGGTATTCTGATACTTCCAAGGTGCTAGAAGACGGGGGTTAATTGCGCTACTCTGACTATTTTTGTTATACCTTGGGTTGTACATTTCTCCAGTAAAATTTGGTAGGATTAAATAGGGTGTATGTATCTCAGAAGTTAACCTTTTACCGCACCTTTTCTTATTATTAAATGCTTTTCACACTGGGGTAACTTGAATTGAAGGGAACTGTAGAATTATGCTCGGGAACGATAGGAGTGATAACGAACAGAAAATTAAAAGCAAAACGAAGATACTTTTTCTTCATTCTTCTGAATAATGAACTACCTCTGCGTACTTTTAACACTAGGTTTACAAAGATTTCTTAGCAGATTTTTGTTACTGAAGCGAAGCTTCAACATCAAAAATATCAACGTTCATTTGTAACTAGTAGGTGGTCCGGAAAGTAATGTCCTTTCTGCGAATCTCAATTCTTGTTTATTATCCATCAGCTCATTGATTTCTATCGATCTGACAATAAAAATCTATATACTAGATGACAAAAGGCTGTTGACAACGAGGGTGATTACATAATTGATTTATAGAAACTTATTAAGAATATATTCGTTCGAATTTGATGTTAAAAAAAATGACATTACTTTTTGGTTCCTCTAATATTTCTACCGTGATGGGACAAGTGACTTGTCTTAACGACGCGTTTTTCAATTAAATGCAAAAATATTTTACGTGGAACTAAATTGAATGATGACGCATAGAAGAAATATGTACATACAGTGGGTGTAGAATGTATTCGTACACCGATCAATTTCCCAAAAAACTTTTGTGTGGAATTGTAGTTTCTTAACTTCTTTTTTTATAATCAATGATATTTTACAAATTCTCGGAAGTCTCTAAGATTGATATAGTCCAAACACCATTTACTAGTTACTATAATTTGTGAAATTAACAAAAATTTGCGAAAAGTAGGTAAAAGTATAGAAGCAATAAGTATTTGTACGATTCTTATGACGAACCATTTACAGTAGAGTTTGTAACGTAAACACATTAGTTTATTGCTCCGTACGAATTAGAAAACATCAAATTTTCAGTAAAGTACTTTTAAAAAAGGCTCTAATAGAGGAATGGAAAAAGATCCCACTTCGAATAACTAATAATTTAGTTAATTTAACGCTTAGAAGAGTTACAATAATTATCAAATCAAAAGGAAATCCCACGAAGGAAGTATTATATACTTATAAATTAATGTAAATTTCTTTTTCTTTTTAATCAAGTTTTAAAAATTAAACAGTTGTGCGAATATTTATTGCTTCAATATTTCTATCGATTAATTGTTTTTTTTTTGTTAATTTCTTGTAACTTATATAAATAGCTATTTTTTTGTAATCTATCTATTCTAGAGATTTCCGAGAATATGTAGAATGTCATTGTTTATAAAAAATAGATTAATAAATTACAATTTTACACAGTTTCTTTTGGAAATTGATCGGTGTACGAATACTTTCTACACCCATTGTATATACAAAAGTTTGAAAACAGTCACTTCACCGATCGTCGTAGGTTTAACGTCAATAAATTAAGTAAATTTAGTAAAGTTATTTAGCAGGCTTGAACAGAAATGAATCTGAGTACATGCTTGTCTTTTTATATAGATCAAAGTCATCATAAATGGTTACTGATAAATATAAACGGTTTTTGTAATAGTTAGTGAAAATAGGAATGGGTAAAAACGGACCGTGATTCGTAAACCTAGCGTCAAATATAATTTTATTTCGTACAACTATTCAGTGCTGACTTATCCGAGCAATCGTTCCCTATTATATGAATCTCAATCAAGCTCTCAACAGTGAAAAAATAAAACAGGTGTCGCTCCCCAACTTTGTAGTCATCATTCATACCAAGTAACACGTTTATCGTCACGTCAAGGAATTTACAAATTACTTCTGAAGATCATGCGTTAAACAAAAACAAGTCTGGGTAGGATTCGTGAATTTCGATCGGGTTGGAGAACTAAGTACCAACTCAAATGTTAGATTACACAGTTTACAATTGTATAAGAATAAAATTTTAGCTGCATAAGTATTTCCGTGAGTATGCCTGGCACTGAAAGTATTAAAATTACTCGCGGAGTATTTTTCGGCATAACTATAACTTTGGAAGACACAGAACACACACGTAGGCGTCTTCTTCCCCGTATGTCACGCTGAATATACGTATCGACGACATCTGCGCGGGGTTGGAGAGGGTACGGTCGCGTTCAGGGGGAGCCGAGAGAGAGTCGGCGAGGAAAGGCTCGTGGAAAGTTTCGAAAGCGGACAGAAGGCAAGGAGGAAAGGGTGAAAAGCGAAAACTTACGGGAAACTTTCTTTCCGTTCTTCCTCCAATGGATCTGGGGCGGCGGGGCTCCCTCCGCCGTGCAGTAGAAGCTCGCTATTCCGCCTGCCTTCACCTGCTGCGATTGCGGCCTCACCAGGATCGTCGGTGGACCTGCGAGCACAAGATCAAGGGAAGCCTTTGATTAGAGTCGAGTCGTCCCTTCGGGCCGCTTCGACGGCCACCGTTGCTCTCCCGAGTTAATAAACGCAAGAGAACCCTCGGTATATCGAGAAACGTCTCTGAAAGAACTCGCTGCTGCCGGGCAGGAGTAAGCAAATTACCCGGGGCACAGATACGGTATTTCCTGGTCGAAGAAAAAGAGCGAGGATCGTCTCGAGTTGTCGTTCGCCAATCGTCGATGAACGTTCGCGACCGGATCGATCGCATCGGTTCGGTTGGCGTTCGTGATCGAAAAGACAGATGGAAAACTGAATAATTGAAAGCGAAAAACCATGGTCCGCGTATGCCTGAATTCGATATCGCAGCGGGGCCGTGTAAACTCGATAAACGAAATTTGCCACCGCGGGAAATCGAGCAACCCTCGGATCGGTCGGGAAAAATTGTTACATCGCTGAAATCTGAGAATCTCCGGATCGAGGGTTTTTTTGACGAGCTTGAAAAATAGAATACTTCGTTTTTGAATGAATTTATTATAGCATTTATTAATAATCGTCTTAATATTTCATTGAACACAGAATGGAAAGTACAGGGAGAGGAAGTTATCCTTAGTTAAATGTTTCGTTAATTCGAAGGGGAAAATGTATGGACAGTTGAAATGCATTATTCAGAAACGTGCTCGGGATGACGTAATTTTGTAATTGTTTTACATGGACCAACCACTGGGTTTATAATGTGAAAAAGGTCTCATTGCTACGCTCGTTGTAATAACAAAAATATGATCCATGAAACGAGAGCACGAGTATGTACGCGCATCGTGTAAAACTTCAAACGTGTATTTTGCTGAAACTACACTTTTCCACTCGGTAATAAATCCAAAAACCGTTCAATCGAATTTAACGAAATTTTGTACATGTATTTTGGACGATATTATCTGTCGAATGACGCACGATTATTTCCTTTTTATTTAGCCCTCGAGATATCGAAGAGAAAAGATTGTAGAGGTGCTATCATTTCTACAGTATTATTGAATTTTAAACAATCCTCACGCTGTAGAATGAAGAGAATGAAAATACAAATTATCGATTCAACTTTCCAGTAACTAAGCCAGTGTATATCGCCTCTACGATTTCTAAAATAAAGAAAATTTCTCGTAAACCAAAAACCTATAACACAAATTTCTGTTATTCATCGAGCAGTATAAATTCATGTATTCAAATTTAAACTTTTCGGATTATATAGTTTTCCTACTAAAAATTCGCAAAGTTTCCCCCGTTGTTGGCTGGATTGCGATAGTTATACGCTTCGGCTTCGAACCGACTCGACACGCTTTCAGCCAAGAATAAAGGGACGCTCGTTTCAAGATGGACGTGCTTGCCCACCTTTGTCGGATCGTCCTGGTGTCTCGTGATCCAGCCCTGGTGAACCAACACCGCCCCCTCGGAAACAGAAGGATCGAATCAAAGGGCGTGTGCTATTCGGAGCGAGACTACTGGCCAAGCACTAAATTGGTCTCGAAACTTTGCGATCGCACGGATCGTTTATGGCTACTCTTCCATGGACCATCGATTCAAACGAAAGCGGTCTCACTCTTTTACAAGGTAAATCGCCATTGAGTCGCGAATCGAAAACAAATTCTATCGCTACGGAAACTAGACACTCGAACTTCAATCTTCGATTCGTTTGTTTGTTACTCCGTATCAAAGGGGTGTCCCGTGTAATTCGAGCTAAAGCACCGTGGATGTCATCGCGTTATTTTTATGGAGCTGATTTCTTTCGTGTAGGGCAGAGGTTCCCAAACTTTTTAGACCCGCGGCTCTCTTAGTATACAGATTATTTTCGGCGGCTCCTTTAATGCCAATCAATACGAGACTAATCTGAAATATGTTAGAGAGACTACATTTTATGGCACAAACTAAATAAATATAAGTGTTACTACTTCATAAGACTTAATTTCTTTATTATTAAATTTTACCAATGTTTAGTTTTCTTTCTCTTACATTTTTACATATTACATTTACATTTTATATATTTACAGTATATCGACCTCACAGTTTGGGAATCACTGGTGTAGGAAGTTTTATTCGAACGTTTCTGTTTTATATTAGTTCATACCATAAGTAACGAAGGAAATTATACATTTATTTTAATCATAAACGTATGAACGATCCCGTTTCTAAAACCTTCTTCCATCTTTTTAGGTAATGTTCGAGGTTTTGATTTGAAAGACTAATTTAGTACTGATTTTACGTGTTCCATATTGTTGAATTTTTTCTGGTTAAACGATGTTCCAGTGATCAGAATCCCAAGTTCTAAGGTCTTAATGCAATTTTTATCCGTGTTATGTATGATCTAAAAAAAGATGTCTTTTGACAGGAACGTAAGAGAAGACATTACTTATGGGATGACTTAATATTTTATTCTAAATTCGTGCATTTTAGCTCCCTACTTCCTCGCAGCTTCGAAAGATGACAAATAAATTTTGGTACGAATAAATCTTGTTGGAGGAATTCATTCGTTAAAATATTTCCAGCTAAGGAATCCGAACGGTTCGACGCGGGCATTAAATCCGTTTCCCCCTCGATGACCAACTGTTATACCGGGAAATCGGCGCCGGGAGTGTTTGGAATATTTAAAAATCCATCGTTCGCATGCCGCAAGCGTGCTCGATTAATGCACCTGTTACGAACTATTTCGGTATGATAATCATCGCGCGGCCGGCCACAATGCGACCCGGCCGGATAGCAATAATCTCGAACGAGCGATTCGATCAAAAATTATCGACGGTTCGCCGATGGAATAATATTTACCTTAAATTGCGTTCGCTCCCCCCTTCATGCCCCCCCGTGCGTCGCAGTTTTCGTGCACAGCCGATAGATTAGCGCGTTCGGGTTTCGCGTTCGTTGCCGCACGAATTTTCGAGCCCATCCAGTCGCTCCCACCATCGTCGGCCCTCGTGCCCTTTCGATATCGTTTCCCCCCCGCCTCCATAATCTTCTGTTTCGCGATTGGCACGATTATTCCGATATTCGATTGGATTCGATTCAACCGCGGAAACGTTACGAGGCACTCGACGATCGATCGCGAGTCGTTCGTGTAGGCCAGACACTTTACATTTGATTACCAACGTGTTTTCAACGGGCCGATATCACGGTAATTTTTATTTTACCCCGCAACATCTCCAATCCTCATTGGAATGATTATTCGAGTATGTATTAACGAAAGTAACGCCCAACTCCAACGCACCAGTGAAATTCCGCGCTCAGTGGTAACGAAGTCCCTCGAAAACTTCTGAAAAAATTATTTTATCGGGCCAAAGAACCCGTCGAGGCTTCCAGCGGTTTCGCTGAAATTTCTAGCCCGACCTACCCCTACGTAGCTAGACGCACACTTATTTTGAAACTACGTAGCGCATCGGAAGCACCTGCCGCGCCACGGGCTGGTCAATGATAATTTACGATCAAATATTAAAGACCTGCCGGATAAACAGTCCCAAACACGAATTCTACCTCTAAACCACATTTTTTTTTTCTCCAGACAATTTGCAAGGCACTTACTTTGATATTTGAGGTTATTGATTATCACAGACATTACATAATAAAAACGTATGCGTCATATTGCGAAACAACTGCAATTATTTTGTAAAATGTCGATTAGCACGTGACACGAAAGTTACATGGGCTTATGGAGGGTTAAACTGTCTATATTGTAGAAGAATCGATATAATATCCTCAACCCAATATGTATCCATCGACATTCGAAAACTATAGGTACACGGTATAGTAAAATTAAAAGCGACAAACACGACTACTTCGTGAAAGTGTTGATTGCGTTAATGTCTCGAGGTCGCGCGTGGAACGAGTGCCTCGAACGTCGAATGACTTGGAGTGTTTGGAAAACATTTCGAGCACGTGCCAACGCGTCTCGGTTCCCCTCGGTTGTTCGTTTTCCCCAGCTAGGAGAGTAAAACGGATGAAACCGGTCCGGTTCAGGGAGAGCGCACGCAAAGATTAAACGCCAAGGAAAATTAGATCGCGAAACGCGAGGTACTACACCGCCGCGCCCCGCGGATAACGAATGGCGATCCACTTTCCGGGAAGTCGCCTCTGCCCTGAGAAAATACCAGAGAGCACCGAGGAACGTCGCGAGGCGTTTTAAAGCTGACTACCTGACCGCGTAAAACCGATAGTAACGCTATGTTTCTTTAAAGGTGAGCGTCATTTTTCAGGTTAGAAAAAAATAGGCGTAAATAGGAATTTTTTCTGATGATACTAAACGTCCGATGGAAATGATCGATACGTGCCTTGAAAGTGCATACTTTGAATGGTACTTCTGTCAATTTTGATTAAAATATAACGATCCGTGCAGGAAATATAGGCGCTCTTGTGAGACCTTATCGGAAACTCCGCAGGTTAAGTAGAAAGGGCCGGTATTGATCAGACGAGCGATCCAGTCATACTAAAAATCAATCGACTCGGAAACAAAGCCTCGTACAGGAAAATTGTATCGTACATTTTCGCGTAGAATAGTCACGTGTTTCCGTTTGTTAATTAACAGTTACTCCACGTAAACAAACGAGCAACAAAGTCCACCAAGATTGCAAATCTGCATTTAGAGTACCATCGATCGTAAAAGATTTCAATACTGGACGAAAATAAAAATAAGTCCGCACCTTGGGAACGCGTCTGTCCATCCTTTGGGAATTCATTATTCACGTTCGAACGCGTCGCGCAAGGGAAAATCAGGATGAAGATCGTACGGTTATTTCCCTCGAAAGTTGGTAATAACGAAAGATAGCACCGGTCGCGTAAAAATGGTACGGGCCATATCTCACGCTTAGAGTTTATACCGGTTTGGCAGCAACTGGGCGCGCCTGGCGAGCCCCGGGAGTAGAAGTTCGCGGGACAGACGCCAGAGCTAAGCCGCGGCGCTCGACTCTCCGTTACAAGCTTTACCTCCCGACGCAACGTAATTGAAAAGAGTGGCCGATAACGGGCTGATTCGAATGAGATTCGAATAAAATTACCGCGCTTACCCCGCTCGTCGAACCGATCGCTATATCGATCCTCTAAAAACTAACGCCCTATTAATCTACCGCGCGAAACCGTTCGCGATAGCGCAGAGATTTTCGACGCAGACCCAAACCGTGCTCCATTTGTTAATTAATTTTAAATTTTCGACGTATTGGCTCGTTGAATCGTGTCGCACGAGCCACTGAACAGGTTTAGGTCGGCATTCACCGATAGAATCGAGAGGCCTGGTGGCCGCGAATATGTACAGGGTGATTCTCCAATTTGGAAGGGGATGTACTGCTCCTGAACGAGGAGAATGAACACGACGATGCACGTAAATTTTGTTGTATTATTAGTGGACGATGGAATTTACCCTTGTCGTTGGGATTTATTCTTCTCGCGTGCGAGCAGTAGGTCTACTCCAAGAGAAGGCAAAACATTGACACGGAAATATAGTCGAATGTATACACGGAAGTAAAGTTGGATGTACTGCTCCTGAACGAGAAGAATGAACATGACGATGCACATAAATTCTGTTGTACTTTTAGTAGACCATAGAATTTACTCTCGTCGTCGGATTTATTCGTCTCGCGTGCGAGTAGTAGGTCTACTCCAAGCGAAGACAAAACATTGGCATGCAGAGTACAAGGACCAAAACGGACTGATTCCAAAGGGCATAGACCATATTCGAAATTGTTCTCCCTCAATCAACTCCAAAAATGCCTATTTTTCGACATTTTCTTTTCTGACAACGGCGAACGTGACTGTATGTCGGTTAATTCCACTGGACGTTCCAAGTGGATGCAGGCGCAGGTCAAAGCCGTGGCTGTAGGCGCAAACTGAACGCAACGGGGGGTGGACGGAAAGGGGGAGACAGAGCCGCAGCGTCAATGCCATTTTGCTGTGGCATCGATTGTAAACACGGCAGTTTATGTACGCGGGATGGATTCCCATCGACGAACGATGACGTTCGCCAGCACGGGAGAAGGAACGAGACGAGAGGGTGGGCGGGAATGGAAGCTGGCAATAGTAGCGGTCGCGGAGGCGCGACGGGAATGGAACGGTTGCATCCGCGTGGAGTGTACATTACGGGGGCGCAGGTTTATCGTAAATAATTGCGCAGACCTTATTCGCATTTTCGCGTAACGAAAATCGACGCCCGGCGCCGACCAGGTCGTGCTTTTCGCGCGGTCGAGATCCGTCGGTCGGGGAGCAGGGTAAATATTAATTTAAACGGGTTTTCCAACCCCTGTCCGCTCCGATCGCGTATCAACCGACGAGCAACACCCGTACTTCCGTTCCACGGCGTCGTTTCGCTTTTCAAAAAGCTTCCACGTCGCGTTTTCTGCCCCTCTGCAGCGATGGGATCAAGTTTGGCAGAAAGACTGAAACGCGTTTGGTGCTCGCGTAATAAATCGTCAGGAATAACGTGGGAATATGAAAAAGTTGTAGCTTTGTTTGTTATTCGGGGATGAGAAACGTGTCGGAGTTTCGATTACCGTCGAGGAATTATGTTACTCCTACTCGTGAGGTCAGTATCGACCTGATGCTCACCTTCCGTGACTTTAAAACAAGCTTCTGCATAAGTAACTCGATGTTGCAAGCTTAACCCCTTAACCTACGATTTACGTTCCAACAGTTTGGACTCAAAACGTAAACAAGATCGCCTAGCTTTCGAGCCATTCCACGATTCGGCAAATCGGACCCAAGTTGTACCAATCGGACACGACTTACGTAATGTAAGTATGTACATGTGTTAGGTACAACTGGTTTAATTTTGTGAAATATTTGATAAGTAATTACAACCTGATGTAATAATTCTGGTAGATATACCACAAAACGTTTATTATCAATCAATAAAATATAACATAAATCAATAACATTTATCTCCAGTTCCTGAATAAATTAACTATTCACATAATTAGCATTTATACAAAAAATTAATAATCGTCAATGGTGTGTCGTACCACGGACCATGCCCGTAATGTTTACATTTGGCCCGAATACAAGACTACGAGTCTTACACGTAGTTTTAGATTAAGGGGTTAATGAAGAATCGTGCAATAATACATCTGACAGTAAATATACCGTCTGTACGAATGCTCGAGAGTGGCTGCGCATAAATAAAAATAATCTAGATTATGAAATCATAAGCAGAGGTGAAATTGTGTCATTTATTCTTAATGCAGAATCGAAGTGAAAAAGGAAAGAGAGGGATCGAAATTTTGAATTATTTACCGATATTTTAACACCAACGTCGGTTCAATAATTCAACAAGTTTGCAAGAAGTGCGACCGCTTCTTTCCGTCAATTATTCCGTGGACGATCTACGGCGTTTATTTTCGGTAGATGATATTGGAGCAGGTCTGAACACATCAGAATGATTGAAAATAAATAACGTGTATCCATCTCTTGAAAGGTGATACTTGAGGCATCTTTAGAAAAAAGTTTTGTTGGGATACATTAATTTTCGTTAGTTTAATGTTTCCTTGAATATGAAAGGGAACTAAGCGCATTATAAATATTTGATGCTTCTCTTTTATCGAAATGGCAAAAATGCCAAAGAAGTAGCAAACAAGATAATGTTATAGTGGACGAAGGAGGTTTAAAACGATCAAAAATCCCCGGATAGATCCTCAAGTATAGAAGAAAACATTGTACCTCAGACTTTCACTTATTTCGGTATTCACGAAATTCCCTTAATAGTTAAAACTTTAACTCTTTGGTAGACATACAAAATTACTTTGGAAAGTTTCTCGTTGAAAAATCTGAAAAATTCTGGAATGACAGAATCTGCCCTCAGGGGCTGTAGCTACGTTTGAATGTAGCTACAGTACGGGTTTAGCGATCCCGAGGTACCCGAGCTACAGGGGGAGTCAGCGGGCCCCAACAAAATATACAAATGAATGTAAGAGATACTGTAAACGGTATCAAAACTATAGAGCAACGATGTTTATGTTTAGACCGAACAAGAAAAATGTAAGAATAAAATAAAACCAATTGTAATTAGAGAATAAAAAGAGAGCACCAGTGTCGTAACTATTGCTGTATGATTGAAACGCTTAATGAACGCAGATGGCAGATGGAAAGACAGAGTCTTCAAGTTGTGTGAAAAAAACAACGGAAAAGTTGTGGAACAAAATGATAACCACGAAATTCAATATAAAAATTCAAATTTGTTGCCCTTACATTTTTCATAAAAAATGCCTTAAAAGGCACGAACTTTCCAGACAAACCCAATAGATTTGCTATGATACGAAGCCATTCTAAATAAATGTTGCCTAACCTTACTTGTAAGGTGCTTGATCCCATCGCTACTCGTTCGTACGAGCCGAATGCGCCAACAATGGTGGATAGAATCCGGCCGGCCGGATTAAATAATGAAAATTTTCCGCCGTCCGCTTGCGAACCGTGAAATTGAATTTATATACCGTGAGATCGTTATTGGCGTTTAAGTATTATAGCTTGCTACGTCGTTGCGTTTCGCTCTCTTTCTCCACAGGCGCTAATCCGTTTCACGCGACGCGATCATAATTTTCCCAGCGATCGCGCCGCCACGAACGACTCGCTAAGATTCGCGGGCGGAGAAATAACCGACTTATGAGAGCCGAAACGATCGACCCGGTGCCGTATAAATAACCGATTTATCTCGTGAAAAATGCACGAGGAACGGGGAGGTATAAATATGACGAAGCGTCGATACCTTGATTTGGAGGTCGACGGGAATCGAGTGCTCGAAATAGGCTGACCCCGTGCCATTTTGCTTTTGAAATACAAGTTGACGGCGACCGTCTTTCACGTCGTACGAAGATATATACATTCGACGCGTCGAATAATATTTTCATGTAGTCCAAGCCGACTGCTTATGTGTATTTACGAACAAGTTTGATGCGTCACTATTATTGATGCGCCAAATTGTGTCAACGATGACACAATGGGGCTATTTCACGTCTAAATAAAAAAATGTAGATTGCTCGGTGCGCTCGGTGTCGGGAATTTTGAACGAATCGGAATACCACCTAAAATTATAGCAAAGTTCGATCATTCTATTGCTGCATTCTTCTTTCATCGTATCGAATCATTATTCCGTCAACAAATGCGACAATTCTGCGAAGGACCGACACGGTTTATATTCCAAATAGAAATATCGAGCAATGGTCAGACATGACCAGAGAGTCGTATTTAATAACAGAAATTTCCAATACGTTTTCAAAATCAATTTCATTGGCATAAAAGAGTTCCGTAAAATCATTTCTTTATTTATCTTTGTATGTAAAATCGCCCTGTGCGAGATTGTCATTGAAAGGCCATGTGCATTCACGACAAAGCATTATATTATACGAGTTTGGAAATTCCGGGGCACGGCTCTTGTTTAAACTAATACAGGTGGGGTCGGTAAAACTATTCTAGACGTATAAATGACACCATTGAAGCGATACCGGTTTCCATTGTAGACTTCATTCAAATACTGGAGCGCGCGAGTTGTACGGTTAATCGAGCGCGCGAGTTCGACTGCTGCAACCTTTAATAGCTCGTCAATATCGAAATGCCCTGGTTAGAGATAACCTTATTTTGCAAAAAAAACATCGAAGAATGGGATGAAATTTTTGTTAGCCTCCCGACAGAGTTTCGATATCACGTTTGCAAAATGAAAGTTTGTTCGAACAAGGCTCGTAAAATGAGAGCAAAAATATTTTAACCCTTTCAACCCTAATGGTACATTTATGTCCCAGTGAATGTATCTGGTTGCTGTTGACCAGATTACAATTGAAACTCGCAGGAATATGTTTAAAAAAAAAAGAAATGAACATCATTTGCACTGGAATAAATTGTCTTTTTTTATCTGGCTACAGGCTGATTTATAGCCAACCGAATTGAATACACTTAATTTTTGAAAAAGAAACGAATAGAATTTAAATAGAGAACAGCCGGGTCGAGAAGGTTAAAATAAAAATCCACTTCGTACACGTTTATTCTGTAATTCGATTAACTCGAAGGATTAATTAGTATCTACAATTAATCAACCTTTGTGTATCTACATCAGCGAAAACATTGAAAAAATCGCGACCCCGAGGTCCCGTATTTAATAAACAAATTCGAAAGCAGCGAAACGATGAAAGCACTCCCTAATTTCACGCGCGGTGCATCACATTTCAATTCCATCGTTGCGTCGCGAGCGGCAGGAAGGCTCGATAGGCGAAAACACTCGCCCGGTTATATCGTCGAGTTCTCCGTGCGACGTGGTATTTTCGAAATTCTAATTCGGCTGAAAACTTGGCCGCGACAATCCGTCGGGGTCGACACGGTCGAATATGAAATTTCAAGATGTCAATTCGGGATTGCGGCTCGCGGTCGCGGTTTAATTGAATTCCGGGATTTTTAACGCGAACGACCGCGACTTGTCGCTGTTGGAAAAAATTGCAATTTATTCTCCTTTGGAATTAAAGCGGCCATTACGTCGCAACTTCGTCTCCACTGTCATCCTCGTTCACGGAGTCTGCCCCTCGTCGCCCTATTCCACTTATCCTATCCCGACGAGCCGCTCTCGCTGCCGCCACAAACGCCGAAGCCCCCACCCGTTCCCTCTTCGCTCGCTCCCGCTTGCTTCATCTTCCGCGATAAAGTTACGAGTTTGAAAAGCGCGGCCAGCGTCTCTCTGGGGCAGTCCCGATTTGTCGGTCGCGGATTATCCGCTCCTCGCGTTTCTTTAACGAGATAAGTAACGCAAAACCGACGAGCGTCGCGAACAAAGAGCGGAAAAACTATTCCCCGACGAAGCAACCTCACCGACGACGACGTAACGCGACGCTGCGCGAAAGAGAACTCGTTATTCCTGTCAACCCTCACGCCCCCGTTCCTTCATTTTCCAGGTATCCTCGTTTCGCGATCGCAGAGGGAAAACTTTCGACAACCGGCAGCGACGACATTAACGATTTTCGTCGAGGGAACCGTGTATGATTTCTATCTATGCATAGATTTTAACTAAGGAACGCAAACCAGAAGTATCTTTTCGCGAGTTCCAGAAACTCTGTTCTTATTTATTAGTATGCGTTCGCATGGCGAATGGAGGAAGGCGCGCGCTGCGAAATTGCACGGCTCAGCTTCGATACGTATGCAAAGCGACTGCGTTTAACCAACTTCTCGGTGAGAATTTCCATTAGTCGGGAAAGTCCAGGAGGCTCGGGGACAATGGCGAGGATGCACGACGGTTTCGGTAAACCGAGTGCCGCGGCTGGTTGGCTGCCTCGTAGCGGGATCGAGTCGTCGAACGATTTCGAATCAACGCGTCTGGTAGCGCGGATAATTCAATTTGAATATGTATGCGTGCCGACGCCAGCCCCCCGAAAATCCGTGAGACGCGCAACCCGTCGATCTCGCGATTATTCGCGCGCCCGCTCGCCACCTTTGGCGACCCGTGCGCGCCTCGCGACACACCGACTCGATATATCACCCGTTTCGCGTATTTGCATCGGTCGACCCGACACGGGACCCCCCTTCGCCATTCGAGCACGAGGGTACGCGTAGTGCTATTAATATATGGCCACGCTATTATACAGGGTGTCCCGTAACTGGTGATACAAGCGACTATAGGGGGATTGTACGTGAAAAATTGAATCGTGAACGTAGAATACAATTGTTTCATGTGATGCTTTATTTTAGAAAAAAAAAAAAAAATAAGCTTGGCAATTTGTCGAGTACGCGTGCACTTGGATCAGCTTCAGCTCGGAGGATTTCATTGTAGATCATAAGCATAAGAAGAGAGTAAAATCGATGTAAGAGATATCATCATGTTGACAATGTTTGGAAACATTGCAAGAAGCACGGAAGTACTCTCCTAATCGGAACAGTAAGATAATAATATCCGTCGAACTGAAGCTAAATCAAGTACACGCGTACTCGACAAATTTTCAAACTGATTTTCTTTTCGAAAATATAGCGTCATATGAAAAAATGTTGTTCTACATATTCGACAATCAACCTCTACTCGCTCGTATCACCAGTTACCGAACCCTGTATAAATTATTTCGTATCGATGTTGTTTGGTTACGTATCGCGTAACTTCTCGAAACGAGATTTCTGTGGACTATAAAGGTTAATTCTTAACAAGGAGGAACAAAGAATTAAGACTTTCATTATCGAGAAGAAAATGGCCGAACGGTAATCAACTTGGGGATTATTTTGCTTTCTCTCATTTGCAATCCGTAAACGCTCGACGAAGTTAAACTATTCCAACTACCTTTGCAGTCTGGAAGAAAACACTCTCCGTAATATTAACGTTTTAACTGCTGCGCTTGAGAGAATACTCGGGCGCGGATAATAATATTATGCTAGATGCTGAGGTAAAAGAAAACACCAAGTACCTGTATAAACTTTTTGACTTTTGCGAAAAATTCCATAGGATTTCTTGCTCCTTCATTGCGGGAACTATTGGAAAATAAATAACGTGAAACACGAGTCGATGTTTCGAATGAAAATTATATCTTGGGAGAAATACAAATATTTTGCCATTCCGCAGTGTATGTAAGCGTTCGAGTAATGCGACGCTCCTCCCACCGCAATTAATTTCGAGAGGTCAATTATTAGGTCATTCCCATAAGTTCGAAGTGTACAAGGTTTTAATTTAAAAGACTCACCAAGTATCGACTTTACGTGTTCAATATTGTCGAATTTGTTCTGGTTGAAGAATGTTGCAGTGATCAAATTAGGTGGTAATCAATTACTGCAAAGTCCAAAACGAACGATGGATGTGATAAAAAATTCCATATATACAGTCAATCCCATAAGTATTCGTACCCTCTATGACTATCGGAGGAGTTTGACTAAAATAAATAGTTTTGATATTACCAAATGAATTTTTCATTATAAATATGTATATGAATAAGCTTATACATTTATATACATTTAATTTAAACAACTTTCTTCAATAGACATAGAGAGTATAAATATTTATGGGACTGACTGTATATATTTTTTTTTTATTATTATCCTTGTAATGTGTGGTCTAAAGAACGATGTTTCTGTTTACAGCAACGTAAGAGATGACGTTACTTACGAGATAATTTATACAGTATTATCCAAGATAACCCGTTGACCACAGAAACACCTGTCCCGAGAAAACAACGCGTACCTTGGGGTGCAGCGGGTAGAAGTCACGATAAATTGCACGCAAAGCGACTCAAGCTCGCGCAGGGTCATAGGCGGGGTCCAAAGTCTATCTCTCGCCCTTAAGAGGGTCTCCACGGGTCTATAACGAGGGGCGCGACGCGACGCGAGAACGCCCGCAGGGCCTGCGCTAAATTTATGCAAATGTATGCCGGCAATATTCTAAATAAGTAGCCTGAACACACCCCCCCCCCCTACCCCCTACATCTTGCGCCCGGCGGCCCCGATATCTCGACGGTTTCTCGCCTGTAAATTCGGCCCGCCGACTACGAAACGACGACGTTTCAATGGCTTTTCGTGGGCGAGGATCCAACGCGGGGCCGTTGAACGTCGTCGACGAGCGGCAACATAAATTTTCAACGAAAGGAAAATGTCGGTGGGGCGGGTTCCTCCCGGTGGCTCGGCTACGCGCGGCCTTTGAAATTTTAATTCGGAAAAAAGCGGAACGGCATTGGAGCCGCGGGTACGCGCGTATCCGCGCGGCGTCGGCGGCCAGAGACGCATCCGAGGAGCACTTTCGTATCTCGTTTTCAGTCGAGCCGGGTAAGTCCGGTCGAACGCTCCCGGCACTCCCGCTCGTAACTGGCTTTTAACGTTAATAGTACTTTCAGACCCATTTAAAGAGCTTTCACGAAACAGAGAAGAACGCGAAACTTTTGTACGGCTATACGCGGCGCTCGCGATCTTTTTAGCCGTCGCGCTCTCGCGATACCTGGGAAATTAAATCCACCGGGGACCGGCGTTTATTTTTACATACCATCGAGTAGTTTGCGTTCCGGCCACACCCGTGCGACGAGCACACGAACGCCCAGCTTCTTTTACGGATACGAAGGACGAATATTTAAAAGAAACCTTTCAGGGTGTAATAAGCGTCGATGCTTGGGAGGGATTTTTTTTAACGATGCTAGTAGTCTATATGTGTATCGGAGGGAGTATTTTCGTGAGAATACATTTTTATGAGAAATGTAGGACGCCCTTGTGATATGCTTTTGGAAATTTGTCTGTGACGTTGTTGGAACAGCTTTTTCTTGGTTCCGATCAGGGTTGGAACATAATTCTTGGAAATTAAATGCGTTAACCCTCTATGGACTCTTGTAACTTTCAGGTCACATTCTAATATATAACACACACACACACACACACACACACACACACACACACACACACACA
>NC_071983.1:16237184-16347216 GCF_026283585.1 Hylaeus volcanicus | reverse complement strand
ACACACACACACACACACACACACACACACACACACACACACACACAAAGAAAGTATACTTTCTTTAATTTGAATTTGCCTCGCGCCTTCATGAGATACAATAGATAGAGCAATAAGTAGGATTAGCAAGGAAACAAAAGATATAGAAGAATTATATAACAACCACGTGTTGAAATAGATAAATAGATAAAAAGAATAAAAAGTTAAATAGGAAAGTTAAAGATATTATTATTAACTTATAGATAAATTATAAACTTTAATTGTCGTTTCTTTGTTTACAGGTATGTAAATATTGTAAATAATTTAATCTAATAGAATAATAAAATCTCAAACTTTGTTTACAGAGAAACTTATTGGGTTTAATTTTTACCCCTAAAGTAAGAAATAAAATAATAACAACATTATATATTAACAATATTGATGATGGTTGGCAGCATCAGCAAGCTGAAATGTCAAAGTAAGTTCCTCGCAAGTCGTTTGCAAAAGAAAAAAATTTGGTCCATAGAGGGTTAACGTCTTTATGTGACTCTGCCACCTTTCGACGTGACGAAGTCAGCGACCTCGAGGATAGCAAGCAATAAGTATGGATAAAGAATTACACCTTGAATAGAGTCGTTAACCTCTTCACGTCCTTAGTCACATATGTGTTATAATTACTGTCAATAATAAAACGAACAAAATTTTGATAATAATTTATTCACTACAGAATCCTTCAACAAAAGGGGTACCAATTTTATGGTTTGGCTGCACTGATAATGTCATTTCTGATGTACAGTTAGAAATAACTATAAGAAAAGCTCGAAGAAAAATCGTCCCTAAAGAGGTTAATTATAGTCAAATTACAACAAATTTTGTTCAAATTCTGTTCCTTTAGAGCAGTGGTTCCCAAACTTTTTTGTCCTACCGCCCTCTTTCCAACAAAAATATTACTTAGCGTCCCCTGGAAATTAATTTTTTATAAATTGTAATAGCAATTTATACGAAATATATATGTATTAATGTTTCTATCTTTTTCGTAAAATATTGTAAAGGAAGGTGTAAATTAGAAACATTGAACTTTGAAAGTATGAAACTATTTATTGAACTCGGAATAGAATGTAATAAAAAAAAAAGTTAAAACATTCGAAATCATCTTAATGAGAATGATGAACCTGGTGTGCTGCTAATTTAGTAATATTCGGCTCTATTTTCGTCAGCAGTAATCTTAAATCACCGCGATTTACTATTTGCAATTGGTTTCTTTTTTTTTGTTAATAAATTGGTTATCGCACTGAACCCACGTTCCACTAAATATGACGAAGGAAATCCAATTAAAAACTTTTGAATTACAGACCACATTGGTCATCAGCGCCCCCTGAATTGCTGCAGCACTCACCAGGGGGCGGTGGCGCCCACTTTGGGAATCACTGTTTTAGAGCCTATGTAAACAAAACGTATATTTTTATCTCTCACCCTAGAAAGAATGTCACTTACCCTCGTAATCTAGTCCACGTGCTTGAATAGATCCGAAGAATGCTTCAAACTACCCCTTTGAACATCATTTACAAAGATCCAACCTATCGCGATTCCCAAAAAATTGTCCGATCCTTCAAACGACTAGACCTTGGTCGAGACCGTCGTTCTATCCCCAAGACATCGAACGCCTAGCAAAGTCCGAAGACGTCGATGCGCGGGGACAGGTTAGAAAGGGTCCGCTGGCGAGTGACACGCCACACCGTGCCACCCCTAATCAGCAACCGCGGTTTTAACGCGGTTAATTACGCTTCAATTACCTGCTCTTAGCCGGGCGACTTTCTTGTTCTCGGTCCGCGGAACTTTCACAATCGTCGGCCACACCGTGCAATTAGCCAACCGAGCCGGTTCCCGCATTAAGACCGGTAAAAACCGCGGGTAAGACGTACCGTGGAAAATTACGCAAAGATAAAGTCGAAGTTATACCGTCGTTAGAGAGTGACGAACTCGACCGCGGCGTTTCCTTCCCTGTCCACCTTTACGTACTCGAGCATTCTCTCGTTGTACAAATTACAAGGCGAGACGGTTTTTCGCGACCTTAATGCGCTCGTCGCGGCGGCGCTTTCTCGGCTGTGAATAATATCCCGACGCGATGTTGTTCGCCGTTGGCCTGAGTCGATAGTCGAGAAGAAACGGGGACCGCTGGAGAATTCAGAGGATCGTTTTGAAAAATTTGAAACTATTTTTTGGGTTAAATGGTAGGTGGGACATTTGAAAGTAATGCCGATCCGGCGATTAAAATCGGAAATTGATTCAGGACGCTGAAAGTGTGAACTTTTTTACGAATTGTTTGAGAAGAATGTATCGAACGGATCTTTATGACACTTACAGGGTTTTTTGATTGGATATATGGTGATAACCAGACTGCGGATCTTTATGCAAAATAAAATGTTTGCGAACGTGCTTATAACAAATTGAACCTAAATAGGAATTTATTTTATTCTGGAAATATTATCACATGAATTTTACTTTCAATCTTGCATTCTTGCATATTGTTTGGATTTTGTAGGTTCTTGCACATTCAAGTTTCCCATAAATGCATAAAGATCCGTAGTCTAGTGATAACAAATCACTTTATTTAAATAGAAAATTGTACGTGGAAAGTCATGTATATGTCGCTTGTCGCCGAAGGAATTTGCGAGGATTGTAGAGCTTTCAATTTTTGCTTAAAAAAAACTAGAGATTTTCTTCTTTATCACATAATTGCATTGGTAATACACCTAAAACTTTGATCAAAAAAATTAAATTAAACATTTTTTTCATATAGATAGTGGCAAAATTGTCTGCCAAAATCACATTCTTTATTTTCAATTCTGTACTTCTCCCGCGATTTATAGGTCCATTGGCAGTTGATAATTGTATGATAAGCAAGACAATCGTTAGTTCTCGTATTCTAATAGAGACTCGATACAATAGAACCCTACTTATCCATTCAACCGAGAATATCTCCTTAACTGCGCAGTTCAAGGGGTGGGGATGACCCCGCGACCCTTACAGGTCGACCCACCGCGACATCCAGCTAAGTTTCACCAGACCTTTCCAAACTCTAATCTAGGATATCTCAAAACGCCATCGTCCAAAAGCATATCGTTATCCCCAGAATTTCGAGCACCGTGCGGATATCTCGCCGGAATATCGTCGTCGCGACGTCTCGCTCCAGCGACGACGAACGTCGTCCGAAAGGAAAAAACCGTCGCCCGGTGGAAATTCGATTCCGTGGCGGTCGCAGTTGGACGGTATCGACCAGCCGCGAACGAAGAACGGTCCTCGAATAAATCACGGAATCAATTCCGATACGTGGCCCGTGCCGCCATAAATAAAATGCGCTAGATATCGTAGATCGGCGGCGGCCTGTACACGGAAGAAGGGGGAAACAAATGACAGCGCATAAGCGGGCAGAAACGGTTCGAAAGTTGGTCGGTGCCACGCTCGACACGGGTTGCGCGCGCGAAATTTGAAATTCAAAGCGTGTCGGGGTCTCCCGATAAGAGCCCCCAGGTACTCGGTGCAAAAATACACATTAGCGGATTTGAAATTTAGATCCGGGCGCGCCGGTCATCCAAGCGAAATTGAGTACCGGCCCCCTCGAAAACAGGCCGATTTACGGCGGTTTGCTGCGACTCTAACGAGGTCCTCGTACCTCGCCGTGGAAAGGTGGTACACCTCTGCGGGGCCACGCGAGAAGAAAAAAAGCAGAGGGAAAAAAAATGAGAGGGAAAGAAAAAAAGGACTCCTCGAGACGGACGAGACGGGTCGCGCCTTTTGCCCGCTTTTAACCTCTCCTGGCTCTTTTCCTTCGTCGTGACCACGGTAAACGCGCGGACGTGTCGCTTCGCCGCGATTCGCAGCTGCGGCGCCGCCGCTCGTACTTACTTGTCATGTATGTGATGTACTGCGAGTCGCTGATGTTCCCTGAAAGAAGCTAGTTGAGTCGAGTCGTGCATCGTCGCGGAAAACGCTTCGCGGGCCCGCGTCTCGCTCGCTTGACGCTCGAGTACAGCGATCGCTTTTTAAATTACGTGTGTGTCGTGTCTTTGTTTGTACAACTGTTGGAAAATGTTGAAGACGGTGGATTTGCTTTGAAATTTTTGGTGGAAATGGGAGTAAAGTACTGTTTAACACGTCGACCACCACCGTTAGTCACGTATGGGTGACATGGTTCTCCACTGAGAAATTAAAGAAATTTATCCGGAAGCTGAGGTGTCAAAGAAAATAAATCTGGATAGGATTGGTAAATTCTAAAACGGTTGCAAAAATAAGTACAACCATAAATTTTGGATCACATCATTTCTAGTTGTATAGAAATAAAATTATAGCCACGTAGGAATTTTCACGGTTTGGCAGTCGATGCGTTAATCCATTCACTACCAACTACGTGATGTCACGTAGTTCAAATTGATTGGAACTACTCAAGGGTTAAGTTTATAGCCTTCAGAGTCACGAATTATTGCAAAAGAAGATCGTCAATTTTCTTTTTAAAACAACAAATCTATTAGGGTGCAATTTTTTGAAGTCATTAATATTACTTTATATGCACGTGTTACATATCATTTCGTAGCTATTGAAAAGCTCTTTCGTATTTAATTATTAGCTACGTTAATTTTTTTTCGTTATAGTAAAATCATGAAAAATGTTGAGATTCGAGAACTTTTACGTCACTACTGGAAGTAAGAGTTTAAAGCTACCGAAGCAGCAAAGAAAATATATTCAGTAGTTTAATAATATCACTTTTTATCATCAAAATAATAACCTAAATTACACATCTGTATTAAATATTGGCGCCCAGGGCGAAACGCTTTAAATTTGCCTGGTAGTGAATGGGCTAAATTAAATTTTGGAATATTAAGCGTTTCGGCGCACGGCGAGCACGATACCTAGCGCGTCGCTGCTTCGAGAGCTCGTCGTGCGCAGAGGGATGATGAAAACTACTCGCAATAATGTTGCCGATACATTTTTTCATTTGTAGTAAATATACTGTAAACACTTTATTCCTAGATGCATTAAAAACACATTTCTTTAATGTCGTTAGACATTATATGTTTTTATTAGACGAAAGAAAAGTGCTCTATGATAATCCGTGTAACAAAAAGAGGAGATGATATTGCAAGGGTCGAAAGCGCCGAGTCTGATGCGGAAGGAGGGTCGTCGTGGAGGTAACGGCCCAGCCGAGTATCGCGAAACCTCTCGGAAGAGCGCGAAACCGCGAGAGAAAATTGCGTGCACTGTTAACCCTTGCACAAGTTCCTCTGTAAAACGCTCGGAAGCCCGAGCCCGTCGCCTCGAGCTCGAGATGTTTTCACGTTAAATATTTATTATTCGTCCCTCTGTACGCGAGCCTTTGTTATTCATCCGGTTTCCCCGTTTTCGCTTACTATTTTTTATCGCGTTCAAACACATGAATCGCTAATTGCGCCGTCTCGTATTCGAAACTATCTTGCGTTTTCACGCTGGCCAGCACTAAAAATGAAACGTGTCTCGTAGACATCGACCTTTACGTCTGCATTTTTCGAACGTCTTACAGGTGTGCTTAACACTAAATCTGCCACGACAAGTCAAATGAACGTTTTCAGACTTTAGTATCCGTATACAGTCAGTACCATAAGTATTCGTATTCCCTATGTCTGTTTAAAAACATTTGTCCAGATCGAATGATAGGTTTGATGTTTCTAAACGAATGTTTTATTATAAATATGTACGCGAATAAACTTGACACGTGTATCATATTTATAATGAAACATTTTGGAACATATTTGGAAACATCAAACCAACCATTTAATTTAGATAAATTTCTTTAACAGACACGGGGGTACGAATATTTATGGGATTGACTGTATTTCTTATACGCAATATATGAATTATATACAACTGTTTTCTGCATTATTCAATTCAGTTTCACGTAACATATTTTTGCATTTAATTTGAAAAAAGTATCTTTAAGACTAGCCACTTGTTCCATCGCGGTAGAAAGAGTTGAACGTCGGCAGGTTTAAGGAATTTTTCCGAATACTCCTCCAAGATAAACGTGGTCGAGCGACAATCGTTCCAAGCGGGAAGACAAAAATGCCTATAGAGTCTCAACTTAACCCTTTGCACTCGAGGCCTTTTTTTCTGATATCTGCCAGCAACTCGAGATGCTTTCTTAGGATTGTCACGAATGCTAAGTTTAGATTGACTTCGAAAATTAGATCTCTAATTTGAGATTGGAAAATCAGGTCACCTTTGCCTCAACGACAATCATTTTATTGACACTTCGAGTTCCAAAGAAATGAAACTTAAAGGAAATCTAGTGGTGACTGAGAGTCACCTCTCGAGTGCAAACGGTTAATAGACGTTACAACGCTTTGTCTTCTTTCACCTACGTGTATCCAGCACTGTAAAACCTTCATCGTATCAACTCCTCCTCTAACGACTAAATAAAATTGCGCAGGATGAATTAGTCGGATGAAAGCGTCTTCGTAATCGAATCCAAAGTGGCCGAGGTCCCCGCAGGAGGTGCACGGCTGGGCGTGAAATGGTTAACGCGTCTCCAATTGCACGGTCTCGATACAAGCAACACCGTTCCGCGTCGGGCGAGTGCGTGTCGACGCACCGGATGGGATGTAAATTAACTTCGAGGAACAATCTGGCCGTTAACTCGGCGTATAATAACGCAGCCACGCTGATATCGGGTTTCCTGTTCTATCTCCGAGTCCGTGCTTCCCTGTCCCGCGCGGAACACGCAGAACACCCTTAACCGTCCCTATCTTTCTCCCCTGACGTCGACCTATTAGTTAAATGTTTCACCGATTTTTTTCTCTTCGCTCGAGATAGGGCAGAGCTCCTCGATAACTCCCGGATCGGGGCCGCGTGCACTCGACATTTTTCTTCCCGTGCAGCCACCCATGCATCTTTTCGCCTCTGAAATAGCCACCTCGACGGCCGTCGCGGCTGGTTGTCCTCGATTCGAGTCGGGGCCAAGCGTCGCAAACGACGTGGACGTTTCGCGGGAGCCGCTTCATTTTCGGCTTCGAATGCTCCATCGAGCACACTCCGCACACGATACATCGCCTCGGTTCGTAGCGAGTCGACGCCACCTTACGAATCTTGATCCCTAAAGGACGTACTCGGATATAGCTGGGAAGGGGAGAAAAATATCTGGAGGCAAGGATGCTAAAGCGTTGGGAGGTGTAAAGTACTGTTTAACACGTCGACCACCACCGTTAGTCACGTATGGGTGACATGGTTCTCCACTGAGAAATTAAATAAATTTATCCGGAAGCTGCGGTGTCAAAGAAAATAAATCTGGATAGGATTGGTAAATTCTAAAACGATTGCAAAAATAAATTTTGGATCGCATCATTTCTGGCTTGAGTTCTCGCGAGATTCAGACACGTCCCTTGTAGCTTAGGTGGGCGAGTGTTTTTAATGGGTAGGCCTTGAGTGGCGGACGCTGAACTATTGTTCGGTGATCGAGGAAAGCCCCGCATATCTCCCTAGAGAACCCAAGTATGCGTAATGCACTCGAAAAAAAGAATGCTGAAAGCGTTGTTAATCGTTGAGTAAGGGTAACTAAAGCCTGGTCAACCCATTACACTCAAGGAATTCTTTCTGCTATCTACCAGCAACTCGCGATGCTTTCTTACCATTCTATTGCCACGAATGCAAAGTTTAGATTGACTTCGACGATGTAGTCCGATTCGTGATCGCAAACTAATTCAAGATTCGAGAATCAGGTCGTCTTTGGCTCACCGACAATTATTTTATCGACGCTTCGAGTTTCGAAGAAGTTAAATCCGAACAAACATTATCGCTGGTTGATTTGCTGTGCCGAACCCAGCGGTGACCGAGAGCCGTCTCTCGAGTGCAAAGGGTCAATCGTCGAGTAAGGGTAACTTAAGTTGCCAAGGGTAACTAACAAGGGTAACTAAAGCTCATAATGGACAGACACGAAGTATTTTTCAAGCTGTGCGTCGTCCTTCTGTCCTCCTTAACACTGAATCTTCCAACCCATTTAATTCCGCTTGTACACTTCCAAGACGATACAGAATAGAAATTCCCTTATTCGTCCAGCCCCAAGTCTCAACCTGACGGACACGTACTTCGTTCCTTCTGGACTACGAATCGCCCTATATCCCTGTAAGTTTCCCTGTATCAGTTTACCCTGTCCTCCCCTAACGACTAAATAAAAGCGTATGTAACAAGACATTGTAAGAGCACTCCAACGGAACGGACCGCTCCGCGAGGGGTTAAAGAAAATTGAAGTCACCGGGAAATCACTCGAAGTAAAGAGCGAAGTGGCATTTTCCGCTAATAGCGAGTGACGTATCGGCATTCGATAAAGAAAGTGGAGAAAGAAGAATAGCCGAGCAAACTGGGAGGGGAAGCAGTATTTAAACGGATCCGTCGTATCGTCGCCATTACCGCGAAAGCACGTCGGCATCGTAGTCGGCGATCCGCACATAACATAGCTGACCTATATACCCCAGAACCAACGACGAGCGTGCCAAAGAGAGAGATTCGTATCGCGATCACGGCTGCGCACGCGGCCGCGGGGGCTACTTTCACCATGGCAAACGGTTCCACCGCTACGCGAACACCGATTCGCTTCGTTTGCCGATGCTCGTAAGCTCACCCCTATTTATTTTTCATCGGAATCCACCGACGCGTGCCTCTATCGAATTTGACACCGACCGGATCGCCCTCGAATCCCCTCTCACCGCCTAGCCGCTGGCTTTATTTCCTTTTTCTCCCCCTTTTTCCAGTTTTTCGATCGAACGAGCATCGAAGTCGTGATCTATATAAATAAAATGCAGCCCACGTTTGTCTCCGCGTCGCGAGAAAACGAAAAGGGGAACGGGGTTGTACAGGAGAACCATAGAAAATTCAGTGCCTAAAATGGGTTCCACTGGTTTTATTTATCTTGGCGTTACTCGAAGCAGCGTGTAAGTTGTTTGAAGGGAGTCGAGTACGGTGAAGATTCTTCGTAGGAAGTTTTTAAAATGATATTTCTAGATTTGGTTTTGATAGGGAATCACGAAGAGCGAGGGACTTTAATTTATTTTCGGTTTGTTCGCGACGTGCTAATATTAATATTGAAAATATTTGAAGCATATTCGATGGCGCGACGCGTGCAAATATTTCTTTAACTAACCACGTACAATATTCATCGCGACATAACATCGCAGATCGATTGTTACTGCAATATTTAGGCGAGAAGGATTAACGAATTCGAAGTACTATCCGCGGGTAATATTGGTCGCAGTAACAGTAATACTGCGGAGTTAGAATTACTGTTATGCTTAGACGATGGTGATTCGCGGATTCATAGTGTTACCAAATACAAATACGTGGAACGATTGTGTTTCAAATATAAAATACTCGAACTAGAAATAAATTTGATTTGACAAGATGTGGTTTCGTTTGGACAAGGAAGCCATTGGTATCAAACCCCCGAGAAAGTTAGAATACCTAATCCAAAGGACACAGAGCTTACACCGAACCGTAAAGAACCAAGCTGCGAAAGCCTCGAATATTTTATAAATAATGTAGAAACACGAAGAGTCAATGGAGAGGTGGTCCGAAGTCCTCCCCACAATGTCAGAGAGCGTTTATTCACGATATGGAAATTGAAAATGAAAATAAAAGTATCCCGCGGACGGAAGCGTTAAAATAATGTTTATGTTCGAATAATATTTCTCGCCTCGTATAACAATTGGTAATTCAGCTAGTCCCGGACAAATCGACGGGATTCATCGACCGACGTTGAAACGTAGAAGTCGCGTTAACGCTCGAAGATTAAATGCAACCGTACGCGCATTGGCTTCATCGAAATAAACAAGAGCAAACTGCGGGTCGTATTTAATCGGGCCGCTAAAAGAGGATCGACCTATCCGGGACGAGCGTGTTTTCGAACGAGACGAAATAATTCACGAGAAACCGGCGCCGTTGGGTAGTTACGATTCGTCGGGATATTCGCGGCAATAATTGACGGCGCACTCGAGCGGAGCGTAAATAGAAGTTTGGAATACGCGGTGATCGATCAGGGTCGAGCAGCCAAAGGGACCGGTGTGCGATTTTTATTATTTAACGCGCGAAAGACGCTTGAGAGATAATTAATAAGCGTCGACTATTCCCGGTAATTCGAGCAGTTGTATTCTCATTCGATTGGGTACGTATTGAAATAAACGCCCAAAGATCCGGGCCATCGTCGCATCGTGGGCCTATTCAGGGTTAGACTTTTATTTTTACCGAGAAAATCTGTCTTATGGAAAAATTCGTAGCACTCGTTACGTATCAATTCAACGCTATTGCGAAAGACCTTAGGGGCTCTAGCTATGATTGTAGCTATAGTACGGGCTTAGCGATCCCGAGGTACCCGAGCTAAGGGGGTCAGTTGACCCCCACAAACATGTAAAGAATGTAATGTGGAAATTAAGGATTGATACAAGACAAGGAAAATGTGACATGGAAAGAAACGCATGTGGCAGACTGGTGTTTTGTAACAAGCAATCTTGGGCCAATAGGTGCAATTATCAATCACGTACTATAAAGTTTAAAAAAAAAAAAAAAAAAAAAAAAAATAAAAAAAAAATCTAAAACTTATTGAATTCAATGGGATCTATTCACTTCAATTCTCCAAAGCAATCATTCCTGACTTATTATTTGGTTGTCTGGAAAGTTCATGTTGATTTTTGGTAGATGGCACAGGTTTGAATATATCGGAATGGTTGAAAACAAATAATATGTATACAGTAGAGACTCCCGTAATCGAACTAATAGGGAGACAAAAGTGACCGGATAGTGGAATTTTCGGATAATAGAACAATTACCTTCTTTCGCATTAAATATCATTGATTCAAGTGGAAATGAACAAAATTGAGTTTTCTTCAACATCTAAGGCTCTCATTACGTTTTAATCGCTAAGTCACATCAATTTTTTATTGTAAATAGCTGCGTACAATTACATTCCCGTTGTGCCTCAAACCAGTGTTGGGTAGTCATAATTACGATTACAATCGTAATCACAAATTTTGTTGCGATTACGATCGTATTTTCAGGTGTTTTCAGACATAGACATTTTGTACCTCAATGCCGACTTCAGATTCGTGTTCCTCGCCCCCAAAAAACTTAGCAAACAATGCTTTCGTCAAAATAAAAAATTTGAAAAAGTTACCCTACTTAGGCTCTACTTTATGGCATGAATTACGTTAACTGAACATTTTCAAACTATTGATTTTGACAAAAGCATGGTTTTCTAAGTTTTTTGGGGGCGAGGAACACGAATTTGAAGTTGGTTGTGAGGTACAAAATTTCTATGTCTGAAAACACCTGAAAATACGATCGTAATTACAACTCTGAAACATTTGATTACAATCGTAATGGTAATTATGATTACGATTCAAAAATTCAAATATGCCTTTGAATTTTTCTTAAAAATTGGCGCAAACCTTCCGGACAATCCAATGTATTATATTCTTAATCCCCCTTCGAAATTTTCCAACTGTTCCTCAGCCTTCCATTGAAATCTTCGGCGCAAAGGAAACAATAGGCGTGGCGTGCGGACGATCGCAGAGCACATTGGGAAGGTTTCGCGTAGCGAGAAGGAACGACGAAACTGATTAAATTTTGGCGCAGCCCGAAGTCGAAAATAAGTGGCAAGGAACCCGGGGCGAATCGATAGCTGGGGATCGGATTAATTTCGTGGAGTCGCGGCCGGGCGTGAGTCCGAAATCACGTTTAACGTTCGATCGTTCGGACGTTTGGTTGCGGGTGGACGCGATCGAGGGGATGGGTTTCTCATGGGGATCGTGATCTACGACATTGGCGTGGCCGAACGAAACAGGAAGCAGGGTGCACGAAATCGTGACCTCGCGGCATTGCCTCGACCTAACTGCCCCTAAAGATTTCGAGACGTCGCAGCATCGCCCCGTAACTATACAGGGTGTACCCGTGAGGTATTTCAGTAACTTCACGCGTGAGTTCTGTGGCTAGCTTTGAACGAAAAAGTGTGCGTTAGGAACCCAACAAATAATCGACACTTCTCGACTACTCCGTGTATTTTACTAACAAAACAAGATAGACCTGAAGGGGAAACGACATTTTCCAAAGTTTAACGAACACTTTGCCCCAAAAATCGACACAAAATCCTCTTTGAGGTGTCTAAAACTACTACGAGACGTCTCAGGTTACAAACTGCTGTAAAGACTTCTGAATCGTCAGATTGATTCCTTCGAGATCCAAGGAGTTTCTCGACGAACTCTGCCGACCGCATCGGCTGGCGTTGCGGAAAGGTTTTCGCGACCGGTCCAAAGTCGTCGCCATTGTGAAAATAATGGTCACAGCACGGTGACGGACCGATGAGCGTCGGGACTCGACTCGGAAATGAGACCCAGCCAAAAGGCTCGTTTGAGGGGATCGTGATTTCAATAGTCGACGCCGCCGTCTGTCGTCGTCGGCAGTTCCGTAGCTCGAATAGCCTATCTGGTCTATACCGGACCGCTAAGAGGGCGGAATTGATTAAATAATTGGCCCCTTAGATCGGGGGCTAGTTTCTGGAATGAATACGCTGGCTCTCGGCCAAGGCTCGTTCGAGCTGTCGAGGATCTGGAGGAAGAAGGGCGGAAGGGGTTGAAAACCACTCCTTCGCACGAAGTACCTCGCGCGACCGCCACGGGAACACCGCCGCTACGTGGCTCGATAGCGGACTGTCAACCCCCGAGAGCGGAGAGGAGAGAGGCTGACCGACTCTCTTCCCTTGGATGAGGCACGCCTGGTCGAAGGACGACTCCGGAGGACTCGAAACTGGCGACCGTCGTTTTAATTCCTTCCCAACCCCATATCTGACCTGCCAATGCCACGTCATCGACCGTATTTCACCGCCTCGACGAGCCGCGTTAATTAACGTACCCTCTGTACGCGACCGCGTTCGAGTTCGATCGCAGTTTTTGCTATCCCGAAAAACGCCCACGCGGTCGAACACGGCCAGCGATAACGGCCGGCGTACGAGTTTAAAGCGTGGCTGCGAATTTTCCGCGCTTTCGAGCCGGCCCGGTTCGTTTATCGTAACGAGATAAGGTACGCTGCCGGTGCGGCGTTCGCGTTCATGTATCGCGGCGCTGCATTATGCTCGATTCCCACTGCGGGGGCGCGCAGACGATGGAAACTTGTTGGCCATCGAGGCGACAGTATTCTCGACTACGGGGATCAAGCAATTCAGTGGCTCGAAGAAAGGGTACTTTTCGGAGCTTAACGATCGAAACTGAGCGAATAAAAAATGTTTAGGAGCCGGTCGATACTTTCTTCATAACCAGATATAGAATTTGAAGTGACGTGAATTCGTGAATGCGTTAAAACAAAATTCTAGGCTAATAAAAATGTTCACAAAAGTTAGCGTGGCAGTCAACGCGTTAAAGACGAGTACAAGGAACGTTTATATCTTGAAGTCACATAGCTCAACGTTGAGATCGCGAGGATTTAAGTTCAATCTCAAATACATAACAACTCAGAAATGTCAAAAACTTTTGGTCCAGGTACTGGGCTTTAGAAAAATGGGGACACTTCTTCAAAACGTCATTCTGCATCAACCACTTTACGAGGGTGAATTAACCCCTTCGTATCAACCCTTGCCAATGCAACTTTCCACACACCCAGAGGACACTTTAAAACAACTCCTGACGAAGTTTCACGAAAATCGATTGAAAACTCCCATATTTATGACGTTTTGAAGAATGTGTCCCCATTTTTCTGAAGGCCAGTGTATTCACGTGAAGCTACCACCTCGTGGCATGGCGCCATTTACGCAAGAAACAAACGCCTTTTCGCCTTTTACGCGAATCGGAGTCTCGATCGACGACCCAGGCATCGTACGCGCGACCCAGTAACAAGAGCACGTAATTTTAGCCGGCTGGCAAGTTGGCTGGGGCGATTCGGTCAGCCAGCCGTTAACACCCACGACGCGTTAAAGACCTCGAGACTTCGCGTGATGGGCCTTCGAGAAACTCGTTTCGGGTGATAGGAAGCATGCGATTAAAGCGACTACTGGCTGCGCTGCTATACTAATTAGAGCCCGGTTTCCATGACGCGTTGCGCGGCACCCGTTTGATGTTGATGTACGAACTTGGATCGGATTCGTGGATGAAACGATCCCCCTCGAGAACGCTTCGACTCGACGTCGAAGTACAATTTCTAGTCAATTTACTAGGGGTGGTTTTTTTCACAGTCTCGACGATATGTAGAATTCGAGGATTGGTTATCAATGCTTTTCTTTAGTCTCTGTTTCTTGAATGCAAATTTGAGAGCGATTTTCTAACTTTAAGCGAGAGTGCAACGCGACTTTCACCTCCGAATCGAATCCAGAGCGATCGTAGCGACGTTTCCTACGTCCCGAGTGCAACGCGAAACAAACCCCGAAAAACAAAGGGGAGCGCGGAAGAGTGAGAGGGGGGTATCTTCGGATAATAGACATAAATATTCGGCGGGTTTTTCGGATTTATATTTCGCGCGTATCAGCGGCGTCTCATTTGCATGGAGAATTTACCGAGCGCGACGCAACCCTTCCCCGTAGCGGTTTGGTCCGCTTACACGTATGCGGGCACACGCGCGCACGGCTGATCGCGCTATCCGGCCAAACTCGACAACAAAAGGAAAGAGAAGGGCGGGCGGAGAGGGAGAAAAAGCAGACGGAATGAGAAATGGAGGAAAAACGAAAGGCAACGTTCGGAAGATATAGCCGGTCGATATAACTCCCGACTAAGCTGCGCTATTGAAAAATGATATTCTAGTCCCGCGAATGAAATATTATCGCTTCCTGTTCCGTCGCGCGATCTCGCCGTGAATAACCTTTCGTTCCCGTCTACGAGGATACTCGAACTCTGCCCGCGACCGATCGACTCCAATCCGTCTCCCTTTCGCTCCATCTTTCTCCTACGAAAGTCAGAGACAATTAATGGCGTGCGGCGATCGCGATTATTCTTTTCCTCGGGGACACCCTCCAAACGCTCTACAAGCGACGGCCTATCAGTGCCAGGAGATTAAAACCGCGGAACTGGTCTTTGATCTCCGACGTAGGAATTTTTTTTGACGATGGAAGGAATAAGACACCTTGGAAATTGGGTGGAGAAGCGAGAGATTCGTGATTTTTTTGATTTTTCCGTAGCCTGAAAAACCTAGTTTGTACGCACCACGTTAAGAAGCTTTCCGAAACCAAGTTCGTAAAACTGAATCCAGCGATATCGATTCTCGCGAACCTTCCGCCGTGAAATCGCTAAAGTGTAACTTACCATCATTACTGGTTCACCCCTTCGATTACCAGCCAAGCGTTCGCGGACGTCCACGCTTCAAGAAGCAACCCCATAACTCGTGGGGTCGAGTCATCTCACCCATCTACAATGCCTCGTGTGTACTTTACATTTCCCGAACTCCGAATCCGAATCTGGACCGTGAGATCGTACATTGTACGTAATAATAGGCCCCCGCAAATTTTCCGCGAACTAATAACGGACGAGCTAAATTGAACGCACCGCGACGAGCACATCTAGATTAACGCGTTGTAACTGTCCGCCTCTAGAATGGTGAATACGACTCAAACATTTAGACGATGAGATTTTCATAGAAATAGCCTACTATCTTCCTTGAGTGGGAAAATTAGAGAGAAATCTCTGACAGATATTGAACTATATATATTTGTCGTATATTCGGTACACCTTAAATACGAAGCTTCTGCAACTCTATTTTAAGATACAAAGATTTGGATCACGAGGTTTTCATAGAAATAGTCTAGTATCATCTTTTGAGTGACACGCAAAATTACAGAGAAATCTCTGTCAGATATCGAGTTATATTTATTATAAATTTATTAGACCCTAAATACAGAAGCTCTTGCAACCTTCTTTCAAGATTTAAATATTTAGTCCATGAAATTTTCATAGAAATAGTCTAGTTTTTTTTTTTTTTTTTTTTTTTTTTTTTTTTTTTTTTTTTTTTTTTAGTGAGACACCAAGTTATAGGGAAATTTCTAACAGATACAGAACTATATTTGGAGTGTAATCAGTGGGCCCAAATACAAAGCTCCTGCAATCCTATTCAAAAGGTCTCCACCCCTCAGAAGCGTTCTTCAGGTTCGCGTTACTCTAAGCACCGAATGCAGCACGAAAAGACGCGAAGGGAAATAATAATCGAAGATAAGCTAGGCTGTCGTCGTGGCCGTGGCTTCCACGCAAGCGTCGAATCGCGGGTATCCACGGGTGGGCGAAGAATTGCGGGTGGAGGTTTGATCCAAGCTGGTAGGGAGCTTCCCCGTGGCAAGGATTATCGGAAAATCGGCGGAGACGAGCCGACGTAAACGAGTCCAACGAAATATCGCGCGTACGGACAAGTATACGGATTTGAGAAGCACGGAGCGTTACGGGGCGGAATAGGTCGAATTGTTCGAGTAATTCCCTTTTACGATTTTCTCGGCCCATTCTACGGCTGGATAATGTTCGAGGTGCACGGCGAAAGAGAAACATAAGCGGTAGGGAAAGAGGGCTAAACGAGCTGAATCGGGGAAAAAGAAATTCGCGTGGCGAATGGAGAGAGAGAGAGAGAGAGAGAGAGAGAGAGAGAGAGAGAGAGAGAGAGAGAGAGAGAGAGAGAGAGAATCACGGCTAAGGCATCCGAGTCTTCGCGGTGCAACTGCACCTGCAAAAACTGTTCGGGATTTTTACTCGAGTTTTATGATTTAAATCGCACACTCCGCAATATTCTCCCGTTTCTTCATCTCTCCCCTGACCGTAGCGGGATGGGGACGCAATCGAGTCAGCAGTTGATTTTACGCTTTATTTTTATGGTTCCGCACGCGGTGTGTCCCGCGATCTTTCGAGAAGATGCGCTTTGGCTTTTCCATCCCCCTGATTTTTCTTACTTCGTGGAACTATGCAATATCTTGACGTTCAAGTCATAGGAGAGGGGGTTCGAAGTGTAACCCGGTTTACAGCTCAAAAAATCTTCAGAATTAACATACTTTAACCCGATCGGTATAACTTTACCAAGAGCCATTCCTGAAAATTCCATCCTACCAATATTAACCCTTTGCACTCCAAATTATATTTCAATTTCGTTACCAGCAGCTCCAACGTTTTTAAGTGTTCTATTTGAAGATTATTTTAACTAAAAAATAAGGCAATTTAAATAAGTAAAGGAAGAAAAAAATTCATTTAAATATCAGTTTTATTCACACTATTGCCGTATTTTGTAATTTTCAAGTGTATGATACCTCTTGAAACAATTTTCTTTCCTATTAATTTGGACACCAGGAGCTCCTGGGATAAAAACTGACGTCGAATCACACCCTTCCATTTTGACTGCTCGAGTCGAAGGAGCATAAACAGCGACAATTGCGATTCGATTTCACGTATTTCTAACGCAGATTCATTCAAATAGCAACGCAGTAAACCCTCCATTCGTCCCACCTTTGTGCCTTCCTTCCTGTTGTATCCGCGCGCAGTCCACTTCCAGGTCGTTCCTCTGGCTATCGCCGCGCTCGATGACGGTACGCTTGCATTTCGGTTGGCTCGCGGTGAACCACGCGCTATGATCAGGACGGCGTAATAACGAGAAAGCATAAATTGACAATTTGTCCCAGAGTATCGGTTCGCCCGGCTACCAGCCAGGTCAAACGCAATAATTGGTATTGCCTGTCAAGTGCTGCGCCCTCTCTTTCCCTCTGTCTCCATCCCTGTTCCCTTTGTCACTCTTTCATCCCCACACCGTCTGTCCCTATGTCGCAGGCACGCGAGCTTACTCCTGTGTTACAGTCGACGGGACGCATTATTACTGTTCTCCGCGTACGAATTTGCTCGAGACGGTTGCTACAGCGAGGAGTCTACAATGGAGCCAGAGGAGCCTTTTGGCACTTGGAAGCCGCGTGTCAGTTCACTGGTTCCTCGAAACGTTGTGGACTTCTTGCGCCAGTGTCAATTTGGCTAGAGTTGCGTAGAGACGTTTAACAGGGAGAAGTAATAGCAATTAACGGACTTTCGGGAACTTGTAAGAGGGCGAACGATATCTTTTAGTTTGAGTTTCCTTCCTGGATTTGATTTTCTCCAAAAACTTTCTTATTAAACTAGAATAATAGTGTAACGAGGACATCGAACCAAACTAGTACACTTAGTCTTTTCTTTGAGTTGGCCCGTGGACCACAGTTCGATCGATGTAATTTCTAGGCGAACATAATTGAAAAAATACGTGGAAAAGGCTGAAAAGGTTGCAAGCGTCCCGCGGACCGCAAGCTCCGTTATCTCTGCACCAGGACGATGCTCGTGCACGCGGAATTTTACGATCATTCTACGGCCTCGCGTAAATTCCTGCCGAAAGAATAGTTTCCCGGTCGTGGAACGTACGACGTGCGCCAGGAGAGAAAATTACCGGCGATAAAGAGCGCGATTTTCGAATCGATAGCATCGACATCGAGGAGGAAAAGGGGGCCAGGGTTTCGACAACGGCGGAAACGGTCCCCACCTCCGCCTGCGTCGAAACGACGCTGCAGTTTTGCAGTTGGCAGCGGCGAATCCCTACGCGTTCTTCGACGTTCTATTTATATATGTGTACTACGCTTCAAGAACGGCCGCCGGTAGTTATACGCTCGATTCGGTACGAATGAGCCCCAAAGGAGGAATAGTCATAAAGCTTTCGCTGGAAATTCAAACACGACCCGGCTTTCCGAACAATTTACCTCGAGCTCGCGAGGGCCACGCGATGCGATCTCTGCGCTTGATTCACGAGCCAAGGACCTGGTTCGGTGTCTCGGTTGCATCTGTGACCAAATGCGAATTCGTGGCGCTTCGTTCTCGACGCGGCCCACCCTCACGATTGCTATGATTTCACCCTGGATTGATGCGGAAAAATCGTAGCCATCGTTGCTCGCGTTTGTTTAGCCCCGAGAAGTAGAATCGCAAGAAACAGTGGAACCTTTGCGCCTCTTAGACAGAGACTACCGCGCAACGCATGCAACCGAAGAAAAAACTTATTTCCTTGTGCGATATACATATCTCTCTCGTGGACTCGAGGAGCGCCCCTTCTAGCATCTCCTCGCATGAAATATCGATTCCTAGAATAAATTCGCACACAACCCCCGAACACGCGTCCCCAGACCCGATTCTTCGCTCACGGACATCGCGCAAAAGAAAGCGAAACTCGAAATACCAGAAGCACGAGTGCAAGAGGACCTTTGCGGAGCCGCGATCTCCGCGTCAGATAACTGTCGGCCGGAGCACGTGCAAACAACCAGCCTCGATAAGAATCTCGTCGACGAGCCGAAAACTACCCTTTACGGGAAAAAATGCTTCGCGTGTCCACCTCCGCGGTGCCCGTTGGAAGACGGCGGCGCACACTCGCGAGACCATTAGCTTAATAATTCGCGTGTCGGTCGTTCTTCGGGTTCTCCGTAAGCTTCGTCGAGGGTCTCGTTCGAATCGTGGCGATCTACAGGAGAGGGAGGTTTCGAGAGCAGGTGGTCGAACGGGGTTACGCGTGGGCGATTGCTTCTCGAACACGCACCGACCACGCAACGCTCGCATTTTTCAAACAAACCCCTGCCGTTGGAAAAAAATTCCTCCGCGACCGTTCTCCAACGAACCGGATACGGAATTGCAGGGGCGGAGAGGCGGAGAGGCGGGTCTGGCTCTTCCGTCGGTGGCGAGTGGCGTGCGCGACGCGAGCCTGGAAGAGCGAGGTGAATATTTAAAGTCACCGTTTCCACCCTCTGTCATCGATAATATCCATTAACGTTCGTTCGATGCGACTCGCCGGCCAGGCTTCGAATGCACTTGGCCGTGGATCGTAAATACGAGTGGCTGGGAAGATAAATGTGGCTGGGAGCGCAGAACCGCGCGGGGCTAGGAAAATTCGATAACTGAAAAGAGCCCCGCAGTCATTTTTGATTCACGAGTGTTTCTTAAGTGGGTCGTTACACTTTCGTCCTCTCTCGTGGCTATTATTATAGTTTTTCTTTAGCTACGAAATAAGACTCGTTATTTTTACGAAAGGTAGAGTTATCGATCCTAGCTATTATCAGCCTCGAAGTGGAACTTGTAATTTTTAATTCAGTCAAGTAGAAAACTCAAGAATAGACACGACGACAGTTGGCTAGAATTCATTTTAACGAGTAACGAGGTCGAAGGTGTCGACAGCGGTATATTGTCGTTACGTGGACCCTAAGCACTGGAATGTAGGTTGCGAACGCTAATAATAGGAGGACAGGAATTTCGACTCGTGTTAGATGCTCGATGCTGACTGGTCAAACTTTACCTGTCAAAGGGGAGCTTTTATCCGTGTTTCATTTGTCTTTCTCGGGATGGCCGCGGGGCGCTTTTACTATGTCAGGTATTCATTGTGAAAATGGCGTCTGTCCATCTTCGTTCGTTTCGAGATGAGGAATAAACAATCGCGATAGGGTGGCTCGAGTCTTTCTTTGTTCATAATGTTGGGATGGTACAGTGTCAGACACACATCGTATACGCTCAGAATAAGATACAAGAGAGAACCATGAATCCCTAGTGTAAGACACGCAACGTATGGGCTCGCAATAAGATACAACAGAGAACCTTGGGTCCCTGACTATCGAAAATTCTCGGAAAGGCCCTGCAGCGTCTATTGATGCGACTAGAATCCGAATCCTTACATCCCCTGTTTGTCGATCGATGAAATGCCAAGAGGATTTCTGGAGGACGACGGGCGCTCGAATTGCCGCGGACGCGTTCGGTTGGTCGCATAATTATTTTTAAAGGATTAGTTGCTAATGCGGCGAAACACTTGGGAACGAGATAAGCTTCGTCGGGGTTCCCAAAGAAAATAAAGGCTGATCCTGTCGGACGGTGGCTTACCCCTCTGGCAAAAACAACTCTCGCCGGTGGCGACGACGGAACTCCAAGAATCGTGACCTCTCGAGCACGACGGAAATACCTAGCGGCGCCGGAAACCGGTTTAAGGCTCAACTTCGTTAGTCGCGATTGAACCTGACCCGTTTTCCGCTCGAACGCGACGCTTTCTTTGGGCTATCGTTTCCTTGAACGGACTCGAGCGCGGCAGACCGATATCGAGAGGCATTTTCTAGCTCAATTTGCAAGACAGTTGCGTATCGGGAGCGAAGGGAGGAAATACGAAACATAATAATAGAGCGGACGCGTCTCCCTGTCGTCTATCAATATAAACTTCTCGTTCCTGTCCGTCCGTTCAGACTGAATTACCTGACCCTGTCCCGGAGGAGTCTACGCCCCGGCGTCCAACAACAAAGTTTGCACAGGCAAGTGAAGCTTAATTAAAAGCTACGATGACACTCAAGGGCCACTCTGCCCCGGGGCTCGAGGGGCCAGCGATTCGTTTCCCTTGGTATCGAGAACGAGAGAGGAACTCCTAATCGTTTACCGTTTACTCCCGCGGAACAGTTCTCGTGTCCGACTTGGCCAGACACGGAGAAAACCCGGGTTGCTTGGAACAATAGGCGAACCGTTAGTCATAGAATGTTGCCTCTGCGTCGTTCTTTTAGGTCTAAAATCAACGAATTCTTAGGTCCTAGCATTGATCAACAGTGGATAGTTGTACCATCTCTTAGCCACCAACGCGAAGGCAAGGCCACTTTTCACTATACTTTTTCGTTCATCAGCCATTGTAAATTAACCCTCTGCACTCCATACCTTTTTTTTGGTATCTACCAGGAACCCAAGATGCTTAGGTTCCTTATCCTTAGCATTCTTTAGCCACGGATGCTAAGCTTAGATTGGCTTAGAAAATGTAGCTTGATCGATGTAGCTTCGTGATCGCAAGCTAATTTGAGATTTTAATATCAGGCCACCTTGCCTTCGCAAGGAAATTAAATCTAAACAAACTCTATTGGTTGATTTACTGGGTTAAACCTAGTGGCGACCGAGAGTCACCTTTCGAGTTACTGCATCACGTTAATCCTTTGCACTCGGAGCTATTTACAGAATGTGCAAACAGAAGTCATATCGTGTTACGTAATGTAACTTATAAAGCATGTAATTTACGTTAATGATACTTGAGCTTAGGCTTCGTTGTTTACCTTCACAAACTTCCACCATTTCATACAAAATAAGTTCCCACATCGTATTTTCTTATATAAATGCTCTTTGTCGCATTTTTTAAGGTGTAGACTAGTGACACATTCTGTTTCCATGTAACACAATCTTAATACATATTCCATATTTTTATTTGATTTTTCGTGATATTTGAATAGAAGCCTTCAAGAAATCATACACTTTTACAAATTTTACGCTCCTATAAGTTTATCCTGTGTAATCATTAATAAAGTTTGCCTGGACTTACGATGCTCCTTCAGAAGAGACATCGGAGTGCAAAGGGTTAAGACGGGACTGAGAGTCACCTCTCGAGCGCAAAGGGTTAAAAACAAAAATATTACGAGATCATAGGTGGAATATCGAACTCTACAATATCAGCGAGGTGTCTCCGCGAAAACTACTATAGCCACGGACAAAATGTTCAACTGGTCCAGCCGGTCGATGCGGTGCCTCTCGTTCGACCAGACATCACGTCAGGCTGACAAACGACGCGTGCGGCTCGTTTCGCGCTTATCGATTGCCCTCGAGCGCTCGTCTGCCCGCGGGTCGAGCATTTTTCGAAGGTCGAGCACCGCTCGACCGACGTCTGACCACGAATCATTCCACTCGACCGGTGGCTTCGCTCGTAGGGATCGAATCGACCCGCATCGACGTGTACACAGCTGCGTAAGATTAATCCAAACGCAGGCGCGTTATGCGAAAACCAAGCCCGACGACTCGATCCCTCCCCCATTCGAGGCGTTAAGGATCAGCCGGCGTGAATTTATGAAGTTAATATTCCGCGTGGGGTTAAATTTCAATTCCAAGTCGAACGGGGGATGCGCGCACGGCGCTATCGAGATCGAAAACGCGCGGATTTAAAGTTATCGCGTTCGGAGCGAGGTGGGCCAGGCCGTGGGTTGGACGAAACAGGTCGTGGAGGGCTCGTAGATTTCCAGGCGACAACGGGTAGCCCGTCGTCGACGCGCCGGAGAGCGTCTGGCAAGTTTTTCCCATAAATACCGATTATTAAATAGCCGGTGACTGGTCGCGGTGGCCAGGGAACGCGGACAAGGGTTGGCTGCGGTCTCGAGGAAATGGTCGACTGGTCGACGATACATACTCGGCCGGCTGGCGGCAACGGTGGACAGAACGAGCGAAACGAACAGAGCACGGGGAACAGAGGGGGGATGGGAACGGGAACACGGGGGTGTCGGGAAGGCCGAGTCGGAGGGCCGTGTTCCAGGCTGGCTTTAATACAAGTACAATGCCAGTGGCGTAAGCTTTATGATGACGAAGAGCACCTGGGGGACCGGGAAGCCTGCAATTTCCTCGCTGGCCTGACCCTGTCGCACCTGTACCGCGCTCGCTACACAGACGATGCGCATGCACGCTCCTCCGCCTTCCATTCGTGCCGCGCCGCGCGGTTGCATGGGACCAATTTGTATCCAGGCGCGAATCGCGGTGATGCGTCTTCGATAATCTCTTTGGGAATTAACGCGACCAGCGCGACGCTCGAGGAGCCCTGGTTGCGCTTGGACGACAACCCTTTTCCTCGGGTACGTCAACTGATATTGTTGTTTAAGCTTCATCGGTAACATAAAACCCGAAGAGAAACGAATAACCCCGCGAGTGCGTGTGACTAAAGTTTCACGAGGGCTTTAAATAGAGGCCTAAATGAAAAGTCACATCGGAGAGGGCTAGTTTCTCCTTTTTCGTAGTTGTCGGCTCTAGAGGGTTCGTTAGAATAAAAACCTCTATCAGCGGTAACTGGTATTTACCCCTTAAACTACGATTTAAGCTCCAACAGCCTGGGGCCAAAATGTGATGTTTACATTTGCCTCCAACAATACACCACGAGTCAGGCTTGTGATAATCAGTTTTGACCCGAGTATCCGACCATGAGTCTCGCACGTGGTTGTAGCTTAAGGGGTTAATAATAAGTTATGAGGCTCAGATGGAAGGAGGAAGTTTTTAAAGATAGCATCGGAAGCCCGTTACTTTCAACGGTAGTTCCACTGCTTACACTTGAATGACCGTCGCTGAAAAATAAATACGCGTTTCTTATTCTTTGTTCCTGTACAAATCTTCCGAGTTTCATCAAGTAACAAGTGCCATCGCGAGAGTAGAGTTTACCGATGGCCGTTGACTCCGTGTCTGACCTGTATCGTCCTATTCTACTGAACGCTGCAAAACCATTCGATTTCGAATCTACGAATTTCGTTCGTCGTCTTATAAACGTATCACCCTCGAGTGATGCGTGATGTGACCTTCAGGCACAGATACAGGCCCTTGGAACACATATCGAAGACAACCTTTTTCCTTGGCTGGAACGAGGAATTGTATGCCGTACCGTTGCGTAGCGACGGTGCGTCCAGTACGTACGACTATAGCGTAGCTCTGTACTCCGGCAATACTATGGTTTCTGGTCCCGCGATATCGTATTTACTTTATTATGTACAGTAGATCGCCCCTAGGTATCTGGCCAGCAGGGCTGACCTTACGGAACCACCCCTAAGTGCCCGGGCAGCCGGTCTCAGGAGTGCGAAGGGTTAAACGATCCCGAGTCCCCGTTTCGTCCGGGTTCGTCCTTCGTGGGAACGCGAACAGCCACAAAGAGGCACGGACGATCGTATCTTCGGCCTCTCGACGGTCGTAGATCCCTCGATAAAACCAGTTTCTCGCCGCAGGAAACGCGAGTCTCGTTAGAGAACGTAAGTCTGCCTCCTACGTACCCATTACCATCGACGGCCGCCAAGAGGGATGCACGGTGAGAAGCAACGGAAAGCGGAAATAGCGAGAGCGGTGCCGCTGAAACGCGGAATAAAGGGTCAAGCGAACGGCGAGGAAGAGCGAGAGGATGAAACGAGGTAGTACTGACTTCCGCGTTCGAGCGAGCGAATCGTTAAGCCAGGGAAAACTTTTAATCGTCCTATTCACGAGACGGCCGCTTTCCTCTATATTTACGTTGCTAGCGAGGTACGAAGGTCGCGATTACAGCGAGATGCTTTGGAAAAACTAAACGAAGACCCACCGATCGCATTAGGGGAGGTAAGCCGAAATTGCACCACTCGAGGATGCTTCGCGTTGAGCTGACTAGTTGGAACTAGTTAACACGCAAATTTGCATCGGAGACTGTAGCTCGAGACATCAATTAGCGTCAGAGCTTTTACCAGGAACAGATAAAGTTGCAAGCATTTTTATTGTCTGGTTCCTGTGAAAATAAACTAAATGTTTCTTAAGGGTAGCAATTTATGGAGAAAAGAGGTCGAAAGTATGGAATTATTTTGATCGAAGCATTTTTCCGGAACACGTAAGCATTGATAGATCGCGGAGAAAGAAGTATGAGATTCGTGGATTCGGAATTGAATGGGTTTGCAGCGTTCAGTAGAATAGGACGCTACAAGTCAGACACGGAGTCAACGGCCATCGGTAAACTCTACTCTCGCGATGGCACTTGTTACTTGATGAAACTCGGGAGATTTGTACAGGAACAAAGAATAAGATACACGTATTTGTTTTTCAGCGACGGTTATTCAAGTGTAAGCGGTGGAACTGCCGTTGAAAGTAACGGGCTTTCGATGCTATCTTTAAAAACCTCCTCCTTTCATCTGCGCCTATAATATTCTGGGTTACAAAAAGAAAACGAGAAACAAAAATCAAGCACAGTATGCTCGATACTGCATTATGCAATACTGCTTATGAAAGTTCTGTCCGTTTTTAAAATAAAACAAAGTAATAAATTTTTTATACCTCGAATAAACTTGATGGAACAATATAATTTTTATCATTATTTATGATATCTTGCCAGCTTGATTGTAACTTGTATATCATTTTTTTACGAATGTGCGAATACTTGTTGAAACTTGTAACCGAAACTAACAGAACTTTCCGGTACACCTAATATATTGTATACATGAACATCTATATTCTCTATGAATTTTACCTTGCGTTGTCATATACTTTCTAGCACGAATAAATCGAACTTCCGATCAGGAATAATTAAGAACCCAAGAGACAGGCTCAACTAAAAATACATTAGGTAACTATCCCCTGTCGCGTCCATCAGACTGAAAACTTTGCTCGTAACGACATTGTAGTCCCCTGCAGCGTCCGAAGCTGGTATAAAAGCGTCTCGGTTTGGACCATTCGATTTTGTTTCGATGGTGACTCGGTCGATTTGCCGAAATCGGGAGTAAACACCACCATTCCGAAAGCGACGTTTTGTCTGTTCCGGGCGTTGCACAGCGGAGCAGAACTCGCTCGTGGCCGCGGCAAAAATAACATTGGAGACTGCGAGTCGGAAAACATTCGGTAAGCAATCTATACAAAGGAATAAACCTACGGAGCTTTTGTTCGGGGCTTTTTGTAATTTTCTCTTCCCTCTGATTTTTTTTTTACGTTTCTGCGTTTACTCGATGACATCAAAGCCGCGTGTTCAGAACTTTTGTTCGTCAACGGTTAGATAATATTTGGTGCATAACCACTAAGGAACGACGCTCCACTATAGTGGCTTTCGCGGATGTCATCTTACTGAACGACGCCCCACTACAAGTGGCTTTGCACGTAATTCGCGTTGACCTCTGCCGTACAGATAAACTACATCGCGCAAAATTCAACCGCGCTCAGAGGTTAAAAAACGATTAATATTCTAACTCGCGGGTATCGCCATTTCAGCAATTATAGTCACTTCCGTCTCCTTGTCCTGAAATCAGTCTCTGCGAGGAAGTCGAGCGTATCGTCTCCCGTATATTACAGCCCTCGCAAATAAAGAAATTGTCATTTATTCGGCAGTTATAAACATTTGGGAATATTTTTATCGAGAAATGGTACAACTCGAAACCCACGGTTTCCTCGCGTGGGTATCCATAAATACCAGATATGTTTAGGCGGTTCCATTCGCGTCGACCGCCCTGTATTTTACACACGGGCTGGGGATAGGGGATCGCTTCGAGAGCCAGCGGCGCGGAGGTGGGGCACCCGGGGAGAGTGTAGGGGGTGCGTGGCTCCGTTGAAAAAGAGAGGATCAAGAAAAGCCTACGGAAGAAACCGCTGTCGGCGCGGAAAAGGTGGTCGCGGGAGCGTGAATTCCACGGATACACGGAAAAGTTGGTAATTAAAGCGCGAGGAGGAGCGAAGGGGAGGAACAGAGAAGCGTGAACGCGCGCGAGAAACCAAGGGCGAAGGGCTAGGGACGAAAGGAAGACCAGGAGAAGCCGCCCAGGAAAATGCATGGAAATGTATTCCCGGGAGCAAAGGCGCGCCGAGGGTGAAACCGAGAGACAGAGGAGGCCAACCGAGAGAGGCCAATGGCGAACAAGAGGAAGACAGACTGGGGCGATGGAAAAAGCCAGGAGGCAGAGTCAGACACTGCGGACCAAGGCGTTGAAGATATTATAAGGGTTGAAAAGCCGACACCATCCTGTCACCAAAGAAATTATGCCCGATTCTTCCAACTAGTACCCGCCGACGGCGCTGCCCCCGTCGTTTCTATTCCTGCCGGGACTCCTAGGCGACCCTCTCGACGCCAGGATGCTGCGATTTCCCTCTACTCGTGCGTCCCACCCCCGTCATCTTTCTTCCCTTCCGAACGGTTTACTCGGATCGTCGCGGCGTTTCTATGATATCGAGACGCAGCCACCGTTCCCTCTTTCACCTTTCCTTTTACCCCCACGGGTTTCGCTCGCCGCGCCACCCAGGTACCCCGCCGGCAGCCTATATTCGACCCCGTTGCCTCCGACGGTGAATTACGTTTAACGCCGGCATGCATATTCCACGGAGGGGGAGCCAACCACACCCTTCCGCTTTCTCCTTTATTAAGCTCACGGCCGTCACTCGCGGGACTTCCCTTCTTTGCTCGCTCCGTCACCCACCTAATTTCTCTTTTTGCGCGTTGCTCCTCCTGAAGGGCCGTTCCATTCCGTCCCACGGTTCGGTATTATTCGCAGACGGCCGCGTAACGGGACAAAACGACCTGGCGGCGATCAAAAAAGAGCCGTGACTTTGGTTCTGTTTGTGATATGGGCACACACGCCGGAAGAAGAATAGGCGGCGCGATTGTACTCCTCCGCGCATGCAGATTTTACGTTACCTCCGAGGGAACCGCTAGGTGATATACAGGGTGTCCTGTAACTAGTGGTACAAGGGTGCAGGGGATGATTCTACGTGAAACATTGAATCGAAAATGTAGGAAAAAATTTCTGCATATCAATTTTATTTTCTTTATTTCTTTCTTTGGTTTCTACAAAAATACGTTTGAAAATTTGTCGAGTACGCGTGGACTGGATTTAGCTTCAGTTCGGCGGATTTTACTATCTTACTGTTCCGAGTAGGAGAGTACTTCCGTGCTTCTTGCAATGTTTATAAACATTGTTCACATTGTGATATTTCTTTCATCGATTTTACTTTCTTTTTATGCCTATCGAACAGGACTTTCAGTTTCCGAAATACAGCAATCGGGAGTATGAGTTGTTCAAATTTATTTTTGTCGAAAATGAAGCGTCGTATGAAAGAAAATTTATTCTATATATTCCATTCAATTTCTTACGTAAAAGAAGTATGGAATTATTTTGCTCGATGCATTTTTCTGGAACACGTAAGCATTGTTAGATCGCGGAGGAAGAAGTACGAGATTCGTATGTAGATTCGAAATCGAATGGGTTTGCAGCGTTCAGTAGAATAGGACGCTACAAGTCAGACACGGAGTCAACGGCCATCGGTAAACTCTACTCTCGCGATGGCACTTGTTACTTGATGAAACTCGGGAGATTTGTAGTACCAGTTACGGGGCACACTGTGTACCCCAGCGAGAACGAAAATAAAAATGAAAATTACGCGTGGCGATGGAGGAAGGTTATCGAAAATTCTCGTTAACAAAAAGTAAGGCACGGAGATTCGAATCCACGATTCTCGATCCTACGATTCGTGTTGTCGTTAGACTCGTTGTTCTCGGGTATGGGGAGTACTTCAATATTGACCAGTGTCCCGACTCCGTTGACGAGAAACTTTAACTTTATTCGCACGAAATGAATTTCGATATTTCGTACTTTACTCTCGGCTTTCATCCGAAAATTCTGTCATCGAAAGGAGGGAACAAATGCGCCTAGCCGCGATCCCCTGAGAAGGGGACGATCGAGCCGGGAATTTCGGAAGTGTCTCGCAGGATGATTCGTCTGGACACACCGCAGGGTTAGAACGGCTGATGCATAAAAAATTCGTGGTGAGTTTGTTGGAAACGGGAGCGAACGAACGTCCATCGATGAAATAAAATTCAGCCGTGGCTCGCGGCGAGGAATTTTCGAACGGACCGAAGGGCTCGGGAATTCGTATGAAAATCGAGGGGGTCGAGGCACGGCCGAAGAATAGAACGAAATTAAACGATTCATAACGCGTTGCCGCGAGCGAGCGTGCCGTTAACAGTTTTGGTAGTTAGAACGCCATTCAAGTGGTCGATTCGAGCCCTAGGGGAGGTTGATTTTCCTTCGAATCCGGGTCACGATCGGACCTCCACCGAGCACCAAAGTAAACCCCTTGCTCCCCTCGTCGCGGAGCAAATGTACCAGCGAATGCAAAAAGGGAAATATTTTTCAAACAGCTTTTAATTCCTGGCGGCGTCATCGTTTCAACTGGAAAATCCCCCCTCTCAGAATCGGTTTGCAACTTTGGGGAAAATTGGCAGAGCACCAGGAACGCGTTTCGGAACGATCCATTGTCGGCGGTCCATCCTACGCGCGCTCCAGCGGACGGATCGGAGGCCGTCGAATTCGCGAACGAACGCTCCTCTTTTATCTCGGGGACGATGTACGGCTGTGACACGCATAATGTATGAAAATCGGGACGGTCATTTATCAATATGCGAAGCATGAGGAGGTTATTCGTCGGATTCTGGCGGCGGAAATTGGTGGACTCAAAGGGTGGATGGGATTCGGTACAGACTCTTAAGGGAGACCTAACTGGGAGAATTCAAAACACACGTACATTTAAGATTTTTTTTAAGAGAAATTTTCGAGTTTTGTTTTGCAAACCTTTGTCTATCGTAGTAAGTATAATTGGATGAAGGTTGAGTAATATTTTCGTACAAAAGCGGTGAAGATTATAATAGATACAGTCAATTTTTAGGAGGTACATCGCCTGTATCTATCATAATCGCCACTATTTTTGTATAAAAAAATTACTCAAGCTTCATCTAAATATGCTTATTAAGACAGACAAACGTTTCTAAAACGAAACTCGAAAGTTTCTGTTCAAGAAATTCTCAAAGATAATAGTTTCCCCAAAAAATTCGTGCCAATTTTTCAAGAAAATTGAAAGTCACATTTAAAGTTTGATCTATATATTTATTGAATTACATAGGTACCATTTTGTTTCACAACATTTCCACCTTTTAACACTTTCGCTGCGGATGACGCACATGTGCGTCCAATTGAAAATATATGCTTGTTTTTATTATTTTTCAGTTTTCATTTTTTTTTTGTTCGGCAATCATATTGTATATAAAATAAGTTACCACAAATATATGTTTTTCAAAATAATCATATTAGAACATTTATAAGAAACTTTTCATTAAAAAAAATATCATAATTGCAGCTCCTAGCGAACGGCTACTTATTTTCGTCCGCAGGGAAAGTGTTAAGGGATGTATACATGTAATTTGTTTTCAACCATTCCGATATATTCAGACCTGTACCATCTACCAAAAATCAACATGGATTTTCCAGACAACTTAATATATGTAGGATGCGAACGTTAGACCGCCGATCAGCTGAGGTAAAGGAACGCGAATGTAAATAGTGTTAAGAAAAACACTGTGAGCGTTGGTTGTCGAACAGCGATAAAAACCTCGGCTGATTGCGCGGCACCGAAGTGCGTTGACCCGGCAATGCAATTGTATAGTATGTGTGTACGTAGGCAAAGAAACGCGAAAATTCGAGAAACAAATTCGAGAACGTTCGACGCCCGCGAATATAAAAAGGACGCAACAGCGGCACGGCGTTAGAACATAATTACGAGAGAACGAGTATGTGCGATTACAATTCCGATTACGATAGACGATTTTATAACGAACACGGTGAACGATTTAAGGGTATTACGACACACGGTTACGGAACACGGCAAATACGACACGGCTAGTTTAAAGGATACATTACTTTGTTTACGGAAAACGATTTGTGTTTTGTGCGTCCCGAATGAGTGTAATCCTACATATATGTGTCTTGAATTCTCCTATGTAGGTATATCTTCTTAATACCTTTCTATTCAGATTCGAGAATCCGAAACTTTGTTATTCCGAACGTTTTAGATCCTCCGAAGCATTTTAATCGTAGCACCTTGTGCATCGCCGCGGCACCGGTTCGAAGTGAGCCGCACGACGCGTCCTGATCGTGAATTTTCTCAATATCCGAGACGCTGTCCCGCTTTCGGTCGTCAAGAGCAAGGCGGATTCCCCTGTTCGTGGAATCCGTCGAATGGCGAGTGGCCGTTTAGCGGCGTATGCAAACATCCGATGCGTGGGATGGATCCCTGGGCCGGGCTGTCTACTCGTTGCCGGCCGAGCTGACCCGAGAGTGTATCGACATCGGAGGTTACACGGAACCACATGCCAGTGCGGTCTCTCTTTGTGTGCGCCAGTGGCAACAGTATAGCCTGGCTGGCTCTATACTCGGCGAACTTAATTTCCCCAATTTCGACCGCGCTTCGTCGACCACACGATGCAATTTATACCGAGCTACCCCTCCCAGCGTGTGCCACGGTAATATCTCGGAGGTCGTGCACGACGATTTAGAGGGTTCGGACCTAACGCGTCGTGCTGCAGTTGCACCTGTACCTGCACCTTTCGCAGGACTCTCGCGAGCGGAGGTCCGTCGTTACTCCTGATTCTTTCTCCTCTACGTTCTCGTAAATAGTCGGCTCGTGCCGCGCCAACGACTCCCTCGCGCCGATTAACCCTCTAGGTTAATTTCTGTGCCACGGTCTGCGTAGACTTTCGAGCTAGGAAGTATTTATTTATTTCACGTGTTTATCGGGCGTGTTTCGTGTAAGAAAAAAAATGAGAACGGAAGTGCAAAGGGCTGCTATATTAACCCATTAGTTGCCACGATTCCCATTTGGGAATTTTGGAATTTTACATACACCACTCACAGAAACATATTTGATACGCCTGCTAGTTTACTTTCGTTCTACATATATACAAGGTGTTCGGCAACTGGCGGTACAAGCGAAAAGGGGCGATTCTTCGTGAAAGAATAAGTCGAAAATTGATTTTGAATTTTTACCGGGTACGGGTGCACTTGATTGTGTCCCGTTGTAACGGATCTCACTGTAGATCATTGTCTCGATTGGAGTTATGTTGTTAAACACTTCCAATGGCACGGAAATGTTTTCTTACCTATTATCTTATTATCCGATTTTTATTGTCAAATACTATCAGTATCTATCAGTCTGTCATTATGTCTACATACAACAACCGGGAACATACTTTCGTTAGGTGCGTTATTACGTGTTCCTAATTTTCCGTTACGATAAAAACGAACCGCCGTAAATCCACTTGCGATAAACTGCGGTAATATCCATCGAGACAATGATCTACAGCGAGATCCGGAACAAGATCAAGTGCACCCGTACCCAGCGAAAATTCAAAGTTGATTTTCTCGAAAATAAAGCCTTGCGCGAACAATTTTTGTTGTATATTTCCGACTTATTTTTTCAGGTAGAATTCATCCCCTTTTCGCTTGCACCACCAGTTACCGAACATCCTGTATATCAGTCAATAGCGTGTAGTACAGATTGTATATTCTGTACTTTATTTCTTTACAACAACCGAACACATTCGAAATTCGTTTGTAATTTGAACGGAACCGCAACGAAAATTTCGCAGTTAATAGGTTAATGTCACCTGAAAAATTGAGGAGAGGGGTCTAAATAACACACGAAACTACCTTAATTCAATCACGATAAATGCATCGACCGCGCCGTTGGAGAGTAGAAGTACGAGCTCGAGTAGACCGAGTTTAAAACTTCCCTGGCTCTTGACTTCATGAATACCGAAATGTAGTTTACACCTTAGCCTGTAACAATGCCTGAGACTCGTGGTACAGAAATCGGATCGGAAAGGCACGCGTGATCCCAAAATAAATGACGAGGCAAGGGGAGCACTCGCGCGTTTTCCATGAATCGAATTTCCTCTGTTCGTTGATACTTTTGGAACCCAGCGAATAGTTTGTGGCCTAGTCATCGCAGCGAAACGCAGCAATACTCGGAAGCGTGCCAACGGAGAGCGCAACGTAACGAGTCTCGCGTTCGGACGTTGACGGTCGATCTATTAGTTTTCTCGGTAGGATAATTTGCCGTTGAAACGCGGCAAATTACGTAAAAGCCGTTTCACCTGACGTCGGGGTGGACGGAGAACGGTGCGCGTTTTCTTCCAGGGAAATAGCTTGAGCGTTATCCGCTCTGCGATCGCAGCTTTCCAGAGAAAATGCGGTTTCTGTCCGAGGAACGCACGCGAGCCATTACGCGTGACCAGTAATGTAATTAGGGTTGCGATCCAATGCAGAGCACACGTTCGATGGTATCCAGCGATCGCTCGATCACTCGTTACCCCACGTAGCAGCGGAAATTTAAGAATCCTCGAGACCCTCTCGTGGGCCAGTCGCATTAAACGAGAAGGGAGTATATACCCGTTGAAATCGAGTCGAGAGTCCCTTCAGCCAAGAACCGTCGCGGAAGTTGGTTATAAGCCAAACAGTTTCGCGTACCATCAGCCCCTGGTCTTCTCCCCCTACTTTTCCTACCCTTTGTTCTCTCGACCGGCTCTGCTCGTCCGTTCGCACGTCGTTTCTCTCTTATTATGAAATAACCAATTAATTCGAACTCCGTAAGAGGATCAGGGGATAATTAATACAATAAAAATATACGTCGCAATAACAATAGAGAACTTGGAGGAAATATGCTAAGAGGCTTAGCGAACCGACGCGTCCCTGCCTGGTTTCTCTCTCCCTCTCCACCCACCCTCCCGTTTCGCAATCCGCGTTGGTTTCGTTTCAGCGATTCGTCGCGGGACTTGACTTTCCTCTCGTTTCGCGTTTCGAGCTGAAACGATAGTCGATTCGACGCCAAAGAGAGAAGCTATCACGCGACGAACAGAACCCGACCGAATGACCGCGGCGAAGGGGTATACTTTCCCAACACGCCATTGCGTAATTACGTGCTTCGCCTCGTTAGGTGTATTACTTTCCACGTAAACCCTTAATCAGATCCGAACGAGCGCCGGGCTTGTTTACCGTCGAGATCCCTACCTTTGGATTCCGTCGATAAAACTTGTCGGGAGCGGCGATCTCTGGCCGCTTTAGGGGCTCCGAGAAATTTCGAACTTTCCTTCGTGGAAGTCCGCTAAACTCGGCCCCTTTGTTTTGTCCGCGTGCGCCGTTTCGTGACCTCGGATAAGGGGGTAAGAAATTGCAGGTTGCCCGAGACGCAGGACCTCGAACGCGAACCAAACGGGAAACGAGACAGAGTTTTTCCGTGTTAGCTGGGGAAGACACTGAGAATTGTATTTTAGGAATATTCGAATAAAAGGGAACGTCGGAGAAGAAATTGAAAGAAACTTAGAGATTGGTGATTCCAGCGAGGGTGGTATTTTGTTATCGAAGTAAATATTCTCGAACCTACTTCGGCTATTCGACGGGTATCAAATGTTTCAGGATACGGTACTACGTACACTGTTGAAAATGTTGGGTTTAATTCAATACAAATCACATGGCCTAAAAGGTCCATCAATATTTTTGTGTTAATTCAACATACTGTCAGTCCTATAAGTATTCGTATTCATTTTGCCTTTTAAAGAAATTTGTCTAAATTAAATGATAGGTTTCATGTTTCCACATAAATTTTCCGTTATAAGTATATACATGTGTAAAGTTTATTTATGTTCGTATTTATTATGAAACATTTATTTGGAAACATTAAGCCCATCATTTAATTTAGACAAATTCCTTCAATAGACATTGAAGCTACGAATACTTATGGAACTGACCGTACCAATAGATCAACACAAAATGTTGGTAACTTTAACTTGAAAATATGTGTTATATCTAAAAACGTAACCATTCGTTATGCAAAATAAAATATTCGCGAGCGTGCCTACAAATATTGAACCTAAATAGGAATTTATTTTATTTTGCAAATATTATACCACGAACTTTACTTTCAATCTGTTTTATATTCTTGCATATTGTTTGCATTTTGTAGATTCATCCACATTAAAATTTCCTATAAATGCATAATGATCCGCAGTCTAATGATAACACAAATATCTCGTTAAGAAACTAACACAAATAATCCGTAGCTTTAACATAATTGTTATGTTCATTACCTGCAGTATTTTGTCATTACAAATTGTATAACATTAAAATTAAATAATATGTGTAAAACGTACACAAATTGAACGTTGCAAATAATATGTGACATCTTTTTAAATATTAAACTAACGCAGTCAATGCGTAATAAATTCACGATTGGATAAATATAAATTCTAAGAATTTAGTTATATAGGTGTATATACTGTGTTATAATGTGTTATATTTATAACGTTCCTCTATTTTAACGCAAAACGTTAGATGATACGATATAACCCATTCAACTTTACTCAAGCCTACCCTCAATTACGTAAAACAATTAACAGAAGATATTTAACTAACGGATTCTTATATTCAACAACACGAAGTTTAAAAGTAGATTAAAAGTAGTTTCTGTTTCATCTGAAAATAAATGAATCCGTCACAGGTTGAGCATCGATGCATTCACAAGTGAAACCAGGAGAATACGAGGATAATAGACGGTGTTTCGTCGTAACGTGCTAAAATCTTAAACGACGGAACAGTACTATGACGGATGGCCAATTTCCCGAGACTTGTAAGCTCTCTGGAACGTGGCGCAGTCCTAGTCGTTTAGGGTATCCTTTAACCGTGTCAAATACGTCGCTAACGATGCATCCGTTCCTATTGTTTCGCTTTATCGATAATTCGACGTCGACTGGTAGGCGTGACAGCCGAGGATCGAGGTAGAGGCAAAGAGGGAAAGGGGATGCTTTTCCGAGAGCGTGGAATTCTCTCGACCTCTTGGCTCGATCCGCGAGAGCTTTGGCTGGTATAGTTGCTATCGGATGGTAAGATAATGTAAACTTATGCGAGGCACGCCCGACACCCTAGCACCGGCCCCCTCGCACAGCCAAGCACCAAACTTTGCCGGGTTTAAATATATCACCTCTACCATTACGGTTTAACCATATGCTCCCAGCTTCCAGCCCACCTACTATACCTACTATACCTGCTGCCCGTACCGTCCCATTCGAGCGTACGTCCTTGCCCTGGTATGCTTCGACCCCTTTCCAACCGTCCAACCTGCATCCCTTACGGTCTTGCTCGGATTTAGATACGACCTTTCCTACTCCCCCTACCTAAAAAGCCTCGGACTAATTCAAACCTTCTGCTGCTCGCAGCGAGCCATTAGTGCCCTTCGAAGCTAATTCGCGTCGCGTACCGTCCCTCCCCAACGCGTAGCGGCATCAAATCGTAAGAACGAGATGGATAGATAATCAAAGGAGGCTGTTAAGAAATGCTCATTTTTGGCATCGCCTGGAAATGAAAAAATCATGCAGGAGCTTTTAGAGTGTCTCCCAAGGAACAAAAAATGTCGGTATTACTTTCCCGAGAAACGATGGGAAAGTTGTCAAAAATACGTTCAAAGTATGAATGTGATGATAACGGAACTTAGGTATATTTTACATTTCGTCGTCTTCTTCTTCGGATATCGAACTGTCCTCGAAATATTTAACGACTTTTTATACGTCCTGCGATTACTTCGACATTATATTGATATTTTTTAATGAATTTCAATTCATTAACTTGTTCAACTGTTAATGGTTTCCGAGTTTCCACTACAGAGAATCGAAAGCCACGATCCGCAAGGAAAATATCACCCGGTTCAAAATAACTTAATCGAGAGTATCGAAATGTCCTAAAAATGATTAATAAGAATAATAAATAATAATAAATAAAATATATATAATATAAAAAATAAATAATAGGATTAAATGAAAGTTGTTAAAGAAAAGATCAGAGAAAAGAGATATTGTAACTAAAATAATCAGATCTGTTTTCTTTTTTGGCACAATTCCAACGTATGGAAGTTACAGAATTAGAGTTTTTCCCCAGATTAACTTACAACGATCTATGCTTATATGCATGTGGAACATACCAAATGAAGCAAGCATCTGGTTATTACGCCGACCATATAAATGACAGCGGAGATTTTGAATTTCAAGTCGCAGTACCATCGTACAATATTGATTTTAACAAATACCAGATTGATGTGGTACCAATTAACGCCATTTTACTTCAAACGAAACTGCATTCACGACATTCAAATAGTTTAAAATACTTTGTATATGTACTAATTGATCAAAGTAAAACCGCACTGGAAGCCATACTTGCACACTCATATGGAAGCAAAGCCGGAGTACGCGTTGTTGGTTGCTGTTCCCATGTACCTAGCCATGATTGTATGGTACTTTGGATTTGCTCGATTTCAAGCTTCAATTCATCTGCCTGCTGAGTTCCTTAATACTTATTTCGAAGACGGTTCGATATCCGAAGAAGAAGAAGACGACGAAATGTAAAGTATACGTAAGTTCCGTTATCATCACATTCATATTTTGAACGCATTTTTGACAACTTTCCCATCGTTTCTCGAGAAAGTGATACGGACATTTTTTGTTCCTTGGGAGACATTCTAAAGGATGCTGCATGAATTTTGAGCATGAACACCCTCCTTTCGGACCTTGTTATGATCAGACAAATTATAGTATAGCAACTAGAAAAATCTTCGGTTAACTCTTTGCACTCCTAAGGCCAGTGTCACTGCCCACGATTTATCATTAAGTTTTAACAAGCGATGGGTGTCTAAATTCAATTAGTTATAAGATCAACATTCTTAAACAATAGTGTTAAAAAATACGTTAATTTCCCATTATTTGTCTCAAGCAACTTCATATAAATCATCATACGAAGGACAATATTTCCATTAAACTATTATTATTTGTGTATGATTACGCTTGATTAATAAAAATGTAAAATTCTAAAAAAAAAAATCGTATAATATAACAAACTACAAAGAGTCTTTTGTGGCCATTGTAGAACTCAGAAATCTAAGAAAAATGGTCTTGGAGTTGACTACCTACATATAGACAAATTGCTTGGAGTGCAAAGGGTTAATATTTGAAGGATCGGATAATCTGACCTACGATAGCGTTTCAATGACTCGGTTTCATCGCACGACAGCTTCCTCCTAGCAAACGTTTGCTTTTCGCCCTGAAAGGGAATCGAGCAAAGTATCTCCGGCTTTCCGTATCCGTTCGTCGAACTCCGAAATTTTATGGCCTCGTTTACGTCCGTTCTCGCTAGTTTCGCTCGGTGGTAAATTAATCTGGAGTTTCGTTCCGTATCCAAATCCTTAGGACGGGATTCCAGGGCGCGCGGCGTAAGCCTCTCGACGTGTAGGTCGAACGAACGAGGGAGAGATCGGAGAGGGAGGAGAGAGAGGGTCCTCCTGAATCGGTCTCCCGATACCTTCGAGACGAATTATCGTTTTTCCGGATCATTAATCGACCGTGCCGTCTGCTTCCACGACGAGATAGCGGAATCGTGATCGAATTTAATCGCAAATACGTCTCTGTGTACCCTCTCGGCGTGTTTACACCGCGAGATCGACTCCAATCGAATCGAACCGTCAGGACGCGACACGGGCGAGACGACGATTCGACTGATCTCCAGAATTCCAGAAACGGGTCACGAATCCGTCGAGTCGCAACCCCCGGCCCGATGCAATTTACCGGACAGATTGTCGCGGTGAATAACCAACCCCCCGAGAAACCAAAATGTTTCTTGCGTCCTACTCGGTCCCGTCGTTACCGTCGAAAGCTCGCGCGTGCCCGAAGATTGCATCCGGAACCCTCGGTTTTCGGGTTTTATTCGCCAGATATAGGCGAACGGTTGACTTTGGCCGATTACTTCGAATGGAAGTCGTCAAAGCGGGGAAACAACCAAAATTAAACGTACGACTAGTCTCGGGACACGTATTGTATATTGCTTGGGATTTGCTGAGGTACCTACGAACTGGAGGAGACCGAGGCAAGGGAGTCTCTCGACGTTCGGTCCGCTTTTGTCCCCCCAGGAGTCCTCTTTCTTTCGAGAAACACTGTATAGTCATAATCTACGCTGGATTGTCGACTAAATACAAAGCGCAGGTATCTTATGCATCTCGAACTCTATCATTTTTCTCACGTACACAACCGCTCAGAAGAATCCGGATACTTGCAAAATACATATGTATCAGCATTGCATAAAAGTTACTTAAGTACCTAAAGTAGTGAACCAAAATCGATTTTTATTAGTTTCTCACGAAATATCGTATGTGGAACTTGCCAATACTACACTAAAATTAAATACGGAGTGCATCGATGTATATACTCTTGCACTAATTCTTATCTCTCTCAAGAGAATAGAAACGTATCATCAACAGTTTACATGTAATACGTATCGTAGAACTCCGTGAACTCGTTCTGCTAGAGATGAAACAAAGTGGAACTTGAGATTCTTTTAAGTATCGAGACCGTTCCGTCAGATTTTGTATTTCTAGACAGTAATTTTGTTTCTGCACACTCATTATATAATTTGTACATAAAAATTAATTCTATTATGCTATGATACCTAAGAAAAGATAACAATAATAATTACAATTGATATAAGCGTTCTAAATCAATACTTTTCGCGCAAAATTGGACTATGTTTTATAGAACAGAAACAAGTCTCCGGATATCTTTGAGTTACTATTGCTTTCGAAGTTTATCTCGACACGCATCGTTCGCGATCTTCTTCACGCAGTAACTTTGTGGGTGTGATTGACTCAGCCAATAACTAGCCTCGCCAACTCCTGAGTAACGGACTATATTAGATTCATTTTTTATTGGAGTAAAAGAGTCTTCACTCTTTCAAGACAATCCCTAAGACAGATCGTTCTATCCTTGATGTAGACCACTCTGATAAATTTCGCGACGAATTAGAGCTCTGGAATAAATTATCGAACAGTATCGGCTAATTTAAAGACGGAGACACGTTCTCCTCCCACAAAATAAGACTCTCGCCATGAAACGTGGATGGCGCCGATTTCCTGCCCCCCCCCCCCCCAACCTCCATGCATATTGTTCGTTTCATCAACGGCAACGAAAACCGAAGCCCCGACGGTATCGAAAATTTGCCTTTCGCGCCTCACCGTCGTCGTTTAATTCCCAATTTGTACGAGCTGCCAACACCACGAACGATCGCTTTCGCGTCCGACCACCCTCCCGACGAACTTTGTGAGCGTAGATTGACGTAATCCCGGGGTTCAATGACGCACCGACGGGGCACCGTATACCGTCGAAACCGCCGATCGCTCTGTTGCGGGCTGCGGTCGCTCGTTAAAATAAAACCACGGTTTGTCGAGCCACTGCGCGATTGTTCCGGTTTCCGTCGCTGCCCTTCGAAACGCTGCCGCGGAACAATAATATAATAATAGTAATGCATTTTTCAGTCTTGGTATGAGAGTAAAAAAACCAAAACAGATACTTCCATACCCTTGAGCTATAATCCCTGGGAAACACTCGCGATCGGAATTCGTGTCTACGAGCGAACCAGGATTAGTTTCCAAGGAATACAAGTGGTTAAACCATCGCCATCGTGTCTCGTGTTCTTTGCTCCGTGTAATACCATCCATTACATCAGTCGCTCTCAAAGGCATGACGTATTGTAGACACACATGCAGCGAAAGGGGTTATGGGCAAACGTCACAAGACGGTTTCCTGAAACACAGGCTTCCTGTGCAACGTCTCTGGCGACCCTGTTTAAGGGACGACTGCGTCAGACTCGTAAGCGTTACATAATGGGGAAACCGCCCCAAATTTTCATCGATCTTAACGTGCCCCGACCTAAATACACGTTCCTCCCCGAATGATTAAGGGATGAACTTCGCTTGTCGGAAACACGTCCGATTTTGGAATAATCCCACAAACCTGACGCTTCGTAGTATCTTTGGAACATCGTTCCGCGCACTTTGACCTTTCTATTAGCGATTATTCGCTGTGTATGTAAAGTATTCTCATAGACTATCACAGAACTTGAGGTTTATTGTTACGAAACAAGATTCTAGAGCTTCTTTTGGGAACCCTTTACTCGCACCACCTAACGCTTTATAGCATCTTTGGAACATTGTTCCACGGACTTTGACCTTTATTCGCTGTCTATGCAAAGCATTTTCGTAGACTTTCATATAACTTGAGTTTTATTATTACGAAACAAGAGTCTAGAGCCTCTGTTGGGAACCCTCTATTCGTTTGCTCTGCGAACCAGACAGAAGCGAAGCGAGAGAACCGGGCAACAATCTCGTCGGGTGATTACGGTCGTCGTAGAATCCAGCCTCCATTAAAAGGCCGTAAAACCTTGGACGACTCGAGACAGAAGGAGGCGCGAACAACCCTCGCGATACAAAAGAACGAGGAAATAAAAACCTGTGAAAGATCGCGGCCCAGCCGCCTGCAGGGAAAATGGTGGTAGACGAGATAAACGTCGAAAGATATTTGGCTCGCGTTTCTTCGCCGCGCCGATGACCGTCTAACGACCAGTAGATGATAACTCGTTTTGGCTGGGGCGCAAGTAGGCCGGCTCGTTTCCCTGATTAACGACGCACGAACCATATAACGGAGACGACTCCTTCCGCGTTACCCCCTCATGGATCCCCTTCGATGGACAATTTAAAGCACGAACGTCGGAGGAAGTTTTGGAAAGCACGCCGGAAGACTTACTTTGTCAGAAGCGTGGATTTCAGTTTAATCGAGTGGATTGTTGCGTGGATCGCGAGGACATCAATTTTTGCGAGAATTCATAGCGTTTCGAGCAAGGTTTTGTTAAGCTCTCGGTCTACAATACAGGAAGTGCTACTAGTTCTTGTGACGATGTAAGTTCGCAAATGTAAAGACCGTGAATAGGCGAACAAAAATTCAGAAAGAACAAATTTACGTCGTTCAATGCAACGAGGCAAAGGCTTAAAGTATAGCGTGGCACAGTTGAGTCCGTGTGTTTTGCGCTCGAGGGAACGAGGTCGCGTTTCTTGCGGCTAAATCCAAGGGGTGCAAGTTCGATGTGCTCGGACACGTACCTAGAGATCGTGTGATATCCTCCTGGCTCAACGGAACCCTCGAAATCCCTTAATTTAAGACTCGAAATTAGACATGCCTTGTTTTGCACCGAGGGTTCACGAAATCTACCGTTTCTGGTGAAACTTTCAGGGAACGCCGAAATTTTCGGGGGATGCAACGTCGCAACGGGTACCCAAATTTCGCCGTAGAGAGTGACACAATCCCGGTGGGGCGAGGGGAGCTCTAGGCCAGGAAAGGAAATCAACGCCGAACGACCAGGCGACGCTCGTAACGTCGATTTACGATTCCATCGCGTAACGAGCGCCGTTCGCTGTGCCAAGGAACGAGCAACCGGAGCGGAAAATCCGGAGGTCGATATTAATGACATCGAGCACGCTTCGGCGTCGCAAACACTGGATACGAAACCGTGTAGCGCGATTAAATTACACGTCGACTCTTCCAATGATGACGTCTCGGCTCGACAAAAGCTCCAACGACCTGTGTGCGTCGAACGTCACCGCTAATTACCCCGTTGAATTAACGATTCGACTTCATTCGCTTATCGGGTTGGAACCGTTTGAAACGAAACCGCTGATGCTCGAGGTACGAGATTCCCCATCCACGGAAAGGTATTCGAGAGTAACACAAGCGATCTAAATTAAGGTATAAAGTGACGGTTCATTTAGAACAAAATATTTATATCGAGTTGATTTCACTTTTACTTTTTAACACGTTGAACACGACTGACAGTGTAAAATATGATGTAAAACTAAAAAATTTACCTTGCTTTAAGTAATTACTGAAAATTTACTAAATCTTTATTTATTACAAGATTGTCAATAACCTCTTCACGCCCTTGGTCACATATGTGGACGATTAGTTTTTAATGGTTATAATTACTGTCAATAATAAAAAGAAGAAAAAAAGAATCGTCCCTGAAGAGATCGATGCATTTATGTACCACAATAGCAGCGCTTCTAAACAGCGCGCGTGACCTGACGGGGACTTCCTTAAAAATTCGTGTGGCGCTCAACGTGTCAACGAGGTCTCAGACAGATTACTTTTTTTATATATACGACGAAACTTTTACAAACACTAAAATATTTAACGCTAGGTAATATGTCAGGACCAAAGAACAGAGTTTAATTAAACTACACACCTTACGGGGAACAGAGGGGATCCGCAAACGAGGACCCTCGAGGTAAGAATGATTTTTAAATGAATTTCATGACCAGAATCGTGGAAATTGCTGTTTCAACATGCATAGAGCGGTATTCGTGCTCTCGAGCCCTGTCCATTCGTTTGCGTATTGTCGTGGATGCATTTACGTGGATGAATGTCAGTGTTTACTTTCACTCTGTGCGTCTACAGTCTGTGCACTCCAAAATAGAAATTAATCTGATTTGCTAGAAAGCGTGCGGCGTGGGTATTCGCGGTATGCCGCACACAAGACGGGTTGACGTATGCGTTACTATGAACACAATTACGATCCTCTCGCGGGGGAGACTGAGAATCGATAGAGTGAAGCACGGAGAAGCAGTCTCAGACCTAATCTTCTTATTTGAAATTTTAAATGGCTAGGACCGTTTGCCTTGCGCTGCGAGGGAGTGCACCTTCGAGGTTAGCAGAGACCTCTTTTATTCAGGCCAACAATATGCAGAGGCAAGCTGGATGCGTGGGTGCTGACTTTATTAACAGAGTCTGTAGCCACTTCCGCGTACTGATTATATTAACATTTTTGCGTGTACCATCTTTGTTGTAGTACAGGGTTAGTTCTGTTTAGAACTGAGGTAAAAGAAAAAGGCACAGGCAAAACTCAAATACCTGAAATCACTTAGCGAGCGATAGGTAATTAGAAAGTAATTAGATCTCATGGAAATAACTTTGTGCTAGTTACCAATTTCCTAAAAAAATTCATTTATGTTCAATTACATTCGGTCCGCGGTTAATAAAGGAAAATTGGATCCGTTTGGGATGCCAGACGAGTCAGGATTAGAATTTGAAATACTTATTAATTATTGCAGGGAATTTTACTCGTATCTGCGGCACAGTATCGGGGTTACGGGGGAGGCGCGCGTGGGGAGGAATTCGTAGAATTCGCGTGGAGATTTTGGAGGTACGCGAGGTCGAGCGAGGCAGTCTTTGAGAGGGAATCATAGAGCGAATGTCGCCGGACGAGTTAATCAGAATATAGAGCAGGCATGTCAAACACGTGGCTCGTGGTTCGCACGCGACCCGATCGATTAGATCTTGCGGTTCGCTCGACCTTCGTATTCCTCTTGCTTCTTTTTTATTATGCACCATTTTCCCAGATTAAACATATGCCTTTCGCCGGATTAATCTTCCACGAGTTACAGAAGCGCATCGAGAGCGACCTCGAAGGAGTTATTTAAAATAAATTCGTTGATTTCTATGGCAGAGCCATCGATAAACAGGGCTCACGGTAACGATGTGTGAAGTTAGTCTTCAAAGCTTTACGGATTACCCTCGAAGAGGTTGAGTTAGCTGGGTCCTCAAAGCTTGCACGCAAAGCTTGAATCTTCGAGGCTTAACCTCAAAGGCTGAGTCTTCAGACTCTTCAAAGCTTGAGAGGGTTGTTCACGGTTCGAACAGTATCCGCAGCTTTGAGAGATCGACCCTCGAAATCTATCTAATAGAGTGGTTCGCGATTTTACATACACAACGAATACTTTGTAATACATCAAGTGTTTCTATTTCTTATTTCCCGAAGTTGGAACCCTGAGGCAGAAGAACAGGAAGCCACTAGACAAATATTAGGTAGACTGAAAAGCTATATCGTTTTTGAAATTTTAAATACTTGTTTACCACTCATCAACTCATTGATTTTTATCGATCTAGAATTGAACATTTTCATACTAGATGACAAAAGGCTGTTGATAAATTTATTATAAATTTGTTTGACTTTAATGTAAAAAAAAAACAAAAAAAAAACGACATTACTTTCCAGTCTACCTAACAGATTTGTTTATTATGTGCTCTAAGAGAGGGTTCTCCGAGAGCATTTAACCTTTTGGATAGGTACCAGTGGTGATCAAAAGAACGAGGGACATCGAAGAACACCTCCTAAGTAATCGAATGAAGCGTATTAGGAGAGGTAAAATACACGTTCACCCAAGCGACCAATACTTTTGAGCCCCGCTATAGTCCACTAACTAGAACGATCAGTGTAAGCGACCCTCGGGAGAGACCAGGAGACGCCCAGGAGGGCGATGGAATCGGGAACGAGCCGTGTTCGAGCTGCGCATATGGCGAGGCGACCAGGCGCGCTAGGTGAATGGGAATTGCGCGAAATCAGGAGCAGCAGCCGGTTGTTAAAATCGGCGTATGCGTTTAAGTACCGTTACCGAACTCGTACGAGGACCGGTTTCGTCCTTCCGGCGATCGTGCTCCGTGGGCGCCGGCTGCGGGGTCATTTCGTCACGGCTAGCCCGAAATTCCCATTGGTCTGGCTTACTTTACCCCCCGCGACGAATTACGCTTCCGATCCGCGCGGTCGGAGACGCGGTTACCCCGACACGGGGCGTCTTGCGTCGTCTTGGAGCGTCGTATCCCAGAATCCGAAATATTCCTCAACCGCGTTCACGACGGGGACGTCCTTCGATCCTACGCGGTCCACCGCGATTCCTTGGAGTGCGACGCATCCGCGGAATTTCCGGTCTCGATGATCCGCGAGGCTGGGAGACCGCGTGGACCGGAGTTCGTTAGCAGAGGGATAAAACGATGGCTGGGTGTCGGTGGGGAACTGGTACGAGGTTTAGTGTCAGGGGAAGAACTGTGTTGGGGGAGGAGAGGGTTGTTTGTGGTGGATACACCTGCGACAGAAATACGGGGAGATGATAGATAAATAGATGGATGGATAGACTTGTTTATTATACGATTTGGAGCGGAGTTCCCTAAAGACAGCAGAAACGTAGAGTAAGTAGATGAGTGATACAAAAGAGTAACTAAGGGTTGCTTGCAACCGAGCAACAGGGACCTATCAGCTAGATGGAGAGTTGTTTATTGTATGCTTTGTGGCGGAGTTCCCTAAAGGCGTCCAGTCAGAAATATTGAGTAGATATGAAATAGAGATAGGAATACAGGGACATGGTAGATAAATAGATAGATGGTTAGACTTGTTTATTGTACGCTTTATCCCGGAGGCCCCCTAGAGACATCCAATCCGAAATATCGAGGAAGTAGATGAACGATACAAAAGAGTAACTAAGAGGTTGCTCGCAACTGAGCAACAGGGAGCTAGGTACATAGATTTGTTAATTACATGTGACGGTGTCCCTTTAAGAGCATTTAGCCAGGAAATGCAGAGTGTTTACACAGTACAGTGCAGGTAGGTAAACAAATTACGCTAAGGAGTAACTAGGTGGTTGCTGACGAGGCTGCATGAGACACCAGGAGAGGGTGGAACCCTGGAGCAGAACAACAGGAAACCACTAGACAAATAGATTTGTTTATTGTATGCTCTAGGATGGGGTTCTCCGAGAGCCAGGAATATACTGTTCACACACTGCGGTCGGTAGACGAATAATAAAATAGAGTAACCAGAGGGTTAACTAACACCTGTAGCAGAAGTATGAGAGCCACCGGGGAGTGTTACATTTGGCATCGTAACGCCTTCGGTGTTCGTGGCCCGTACACGACTTACATCCCCTGTCCTATCGGGTAGGCCGCTTCGAAGGCGAACACTGACCGTATTAATAATGCAGTTCACCTCGAGTAGAAGCGTTCCGCTGTAGACTTATCTTAGAGTGGGAATCCAAATATTAACTAGGCTTAAGGAACTCTATGTGCAAAATGAAACGTGGAAAATGAGTACGTTCAACGTAAACGAAAATTCACCCTTCAATTTTGACGCGATGAGAGACGTACGAGACGTTTCAGCAGATGGAGCTGGTAAACCCAGCAGTAAATTTACGTACTGTATGCTCGCAAGGGACCATAAACCGACCTTTTCAAGAAACGAGCCCCAGAGGCATGCACGTCTGTTTTATACTCGAGCATTGGACTTCGATAGTTATAGAGACTAGAGATATCAATTTTCCCAGCGGTCTTATCTTTGCGCATAAGTTCCCTCCTGTCCAATGGGATCGTTGTACCAAGGGGCAAGCCTCCACGACAAAACAACACGGATCCACCGGTTCGAGCAATCGAAGCGGCTCGGTTTCGCGACGGATATACCTCGATTAGGCGTCCCTCGCTTTTAATCCTTCGCAGTATACTTTACGACTCGCGATGCCCGCGGAAATTTTGCGCGGCCATAATCTCGAGCAATTATTCATATTTTACGACGGTGTATAATTGACGCCGTAAAACGTCCATTAGTTACCCTTCCAATTCCACACCCCTATCCTCCTCTTCGCACTCCACGCACTCTCGCCCTTTCTCCGTCCTATGCGTTCCCTGCTAGCATCCCAGACGATTTCCCAACCGCCCAAGCATCGCTCGTTTCGCTCGCTCTATCGATTCGGCTCGGTTTTCCTTCCGACCAAGCGCGAAGAGAACCAATTCGCGGATCCACCTCCGAAAAATTACTCGAAGCGCCACGTAAACAGTGGTAATTTGCGTTCCGAGGGAGTAGATCCCCGGACGTTCCCAGGAGGGTAAGAATCCCTCGATTAACCGTTCGAGTCCGAAGCAGCGCGATCCTGCTATCGAGATTTTCTGACGAAAAGTACATTTCGAACGCTATGGACAATCGTGATATTGCAGTCACTGACTGTCGAAGTAACGCGCTCAACTTTACTGACGCACTTACATCACATAGCTGCTTTTTTACATTTTTTAAATGTAAATGATACAATCGAGACATTTTGTATTAAATATTTCTGTTCTATCGTCGCTTAGGGCTGTTCACGATCGATAAATACAAGCTTCTTGTCTTGATTGAAAAGTCACTTGATTTTCAATCTCTTCAACTCTTACGTGTGCGCGAAGTCTGTAAATTTTTGAGCAAGAAAGGAATCTATATAATTTCATGAAACTTTGAGAACATTTTATACATATATTCAAGTAAATATTGTACTTTTTTGGAAGTATTTCCTCGAAAAATATGGAAGATATCAGTTGGCAACCATCGGAGGTCACCATCAAACGTAGCTGTTTTGGGTACATTGTGGAAGCCGCAATTTCAGCTGAAATCAAGGGAGACTTGAATTTACTTTTAAAGACATCCTTCTTCTATAAGAATCTACATTCGGAGTAATATCATTGTTTAAAGTATGCTTTTTTTGCGAAAAACGATATACAAAAATGGCAACAAATTCTGCTCTTTCGTTCGAACACCTCTAAAAATGCAATATTCAATTTTTTTAGGGGGGAATTTAGGTTCCTATAGAAGAAAGACATGTCTTTAAAGTAAATTTAAATCCCCATTGATTTCCTGTGCGAACCGCGGCCTCCAGAATGTGCGCGAAACAGCTACGCGATTATATTATTTTTACATAAAAGGTTTGATGGTGACCTCCGTCCTCAGCGGCTGTAGCGGTGTTTGTAGCTAAAGTGCGGGCTCAGCAACCCCGAGGTACCCGAGCTAGAGGGGGGCCAGCAGGCCCCACAGACGTGTACCAAAGACAAGACTAACGTAAATGTAATGTACAGAGTAGCGGTGACGCTAATTAAGCCAAAATTAAGGAGTTATGGAAGGCAAAGTAATGGCAAGAGGAATAGATGTAATTGTATTGTGATGTATGGGTTCAGTGCAATAATTGAAGTAATAATTATACATTTCAAGAAACACGGAAGCATGACACAAAAGCTTCGAAGGTTAGGATGTTTGGTACCTGTAGAATAAACGTCTACGTCGTTATGTAAATCTGCAACCCCTCTCAACTGTTTTATGAAACACTTCTATCGATAGCGCGACGTCGTAAATTCTAGTAGTACGAGTCAACGTTCGTCGCGACACAGAGCTTGGACCCAGACGAATAACGTAACTTTATAAAATTTGACGATTAATACATATTATGGCAATTAAGGCTCAATGGCACGAAACCTTCGAGGGCTATGACGTTTGTTATCTACAGAATAAACATCTAAATCTTCATGTAAATCCGTAACACCTCTCACCTGCCTCGTGACACGTTTTTATCGATGGCGCGTCGCAAACTCTAGTAGTACGAGTCAACGTTCGTCGCGACACATATCCTGGAGCAGATAGTTTCCTTTAGGGGAGTCACGTAAGACGATGATAAGAAGAATGGGAATAAGCTAGTAATAAGTAAGCAGTAGTGCAAGAACTTTGTATAATAAGTTACGCACTTTAAATAAAAGAATGAACGAATGATGGTGACCTCCGATGGATGGCAGCTGATATCTTTCATATTTGCCGAGGAAATGCTTCCAAAAAAAATTACAATATTTACCTGAACATATGTGTAAAATGTTCCCAAAGTTTCATTTAATTACATACATTTCTTTCTTGCTATAGAAATTCATGGAAATCACTAAAAAAACGTAGTACCAAACCTATTTCCCTCCTTAAACTGTTAATGCGTCCGAATCGCGGCCAAACTAGCATTCGAAAAACAGAGTCAAGACAGCTTGCTCTCATTACCAAAGAATATTACGCATGCTTTATCAAGACGAGGTGTCCCAGCCGGTTCGTGTTTCCCCAGCTGTCGCTTGAGAAGAAGAAACGTAAACAGCACCGGGGATGATTCCGTTTCAAGTATCCCTAACGCAGATTTATTCGCGAAGGGAGAGCGCGCCGTAACGGTAGGACAACGATGAAATGCGCTGGCATTTAACGACCGCGGACCCTCGATTAATATCCCGTTCCGTGAACTAACTTCGCCTCGTGTATATACTAATCTCCGCGCCTTCTCTTTCTCCAGGCCACTTCATCCGATCCCACATCCCCTCTTCTTCCAGCGATTCGCGACGGTGGCGAGCTATTAATCACGGTGCAGCCAACGGCAAGTTGCGCCATCCGGAGATAAGGTTTTCACCACGCAAGTATTGCGAGCCTTGGCTCCTGCACACTTACGGTACGCGCGATTCTTCCCATCGTTTCCTCCAAAAAGTCGTGCCCCGCGATCGATCCAATTAATATCCGCCACGCTTACCGATCGCCACATGTTCTCGCCGCGGGGTTTTGCGGGGTTATACTCGGAGAAGAAGAGTACCGCAGCACGCGCGGCTATCTTTTTATTCCCGATGTTCCGAGCCGTGCTAGTTGGAGTGGAACGAATGTGAAAAAAAATCGCGCGGGCGTGTTGCGGCGGGGTGAGTTTGGGGTGAGCTCTGGTCTTCATAGATGAGCGCGACTTTGAAGCTGCTCATTTCCGCCGACGCGGCGGAAGCTGGGTGTTCTTGTTGGATTCGAAACACAAGCAAGTGTCGCGACTTTAGGGGAGAGGGTTGTTTCGAGTGGACCGGAGAAGGGTGTATTTAGGGGTAGCTGTTGCAGAGAATTATTTCTGAGACATCCGAGGTCGTATGTCGAGTGTGGATGGTTAGGTACAGTCAATCCCATAAATATTCGTACCTTCTATGTCTATTGAAGAAGTTTCACTAAATTAAATAATAGTTTTTATATTACCAAATGAATGTTCATTTGTGCAACATTTACGCAAACATACACTTGGAGACATCAAATCTACCGTTCAATTTAAGCAAATTTCTTGAATAGACAAAGAGAGTACGAATATTTGTGGGACTAAATGAAATGTCTAAATGAAATGACTGGTGAAAGAATTGTGTTTGTAACATCAATTGTCATTATCAAACTAAGGTCCTGTGGTGGGGGCTCTATGAAGGGGAGAGCGAGAGAAGGAAACGAAGGGAGTGTTTCGTCCTGGGCCTGCTATTAGACCCGCCAGTAAGGCTACCTAGCAGGCAGTGATGGACAAAACCCTAGGCTTCGAATAAATCGGAAGTTCGCTGATATGTATTTTCGTCTCGTTTCCTCTTTTGAACATTTTCCAAAGAGGGAAACGAAACAAATCCGCCCATCTCTGCTAGCAGGCCCGTGTCTTAGACGCCGGGATGTTTGTAGGTCGGTCGCGAATGGCTTAAAAAAACGAATGTTAGGCGGACCGACCACTTGTGAGAAACGCGCGGTGTTCCTCTAGTGCTGAGGACAGGAGGTGCCACCACAGTCCTATTTATCTTATTTGTATTCTACAAGGGCAGCAACGTCATGCTAGACAAAGAAACTCCTCTGTTAAAAATACCATGTTTTCTCCCCAAAACACCCCCCCCCCCCTCCTCGGGGTACGAAAGAAGAATCGATCGCGCCGATGCGATTTCTGTGGCGGACGTCGGTGTATCGTGGACGGTCGTTAATCACGCGCATCGAGAAGAAGAAGCAGCAAAGGTCTCGCTCCTCCATTAGCCACGGGGGTAACTCGATCGGTAGTCGACGGAACTTCTGATCCGTAAAACAGCGTCGAGCCATTAATTAAGTTGCGAATAGTCGAATCGGGCATCGATCGGGTTGTCGCGGCCAGAGGACGGAGGCGTCTCGAGGGACAGACGGAAATTTTCCTTTCCTTCCGACGGACGAGCCGATATTAGTCGCCGCGCCGGCATCAACCGAATGGATTCCCTTCCGGGCGTTGGAACGGTAGCGTGACTCGCCCCGGCCACGGGAATGTCCGTATTCATATTTAATCTCTTCGGGTTCGTACGCGTTTTGACCGGTGATTACCGCAGCCGCTTCTCGTTAACACGTATCCGGGTGTCGCGTTCGTTTAGACAGTGACGCGCGTCGTCGAGATGGGAATCGGTCCCTCGATGACCCGAACCGACACGACTCTCGCGAACTTTAACCACTTACTCCGGAACGACGTGCAGGGTACGTCGATAGACTTTTCTCGTGTTGGAAATGACGTGTCACGCTCGTCGAGGGTATTTTTTCCTTTGTCTCGGAATTGGAATCGACGGTTCGGATACGTGTATCGCTAAACAGTTGCCACAGGGGTTAGACTACGCACGTTCGGAAACACGGAGACCCAAGCAGTGTCTCTTTCAAAGTAGGAATGATTTTTATATTTTATTGTATTATACGCTGCGCTGTATAACTATAGCGCCATTTTGAACACGTTGATCGTCATCACGACATTCATATTGGGTGTAAGGAGTTTTCGATAAGAAATTTAACGAATTAATTCTGAAGACGAGATGTTAAAGAGAATAAATCTATATAGGATTCATGAATTTAGCGAAATTGCAAAAATAAGGGCTACTTTTAATTCAACCAAAAAAATGTTCCAATTTTATAGAGACAAAGTGATAAGCTCATCATATCAATTTTCACGAGTAGTTTGGCTGTCAAGGGGTCAGACTTTTAAGTAGGAATAAAAGTATATCAATTGTATGACTATGGTTATATGGTATGAAAAATTATTTATCATAGTTATTTACAAAGTTTCTAAATATATTTTTGCATTTGTGCACATTTTCATAGATTTAATAGTATTATCATTCGCCATAAGTGCATAGACATCCGCAGTCTAGTTACGAGGTTATAACACGATTCCTTGACTTGTAAATTCACCCTACCGAGTAATTCCGGGACCGCAGGTGCGTAGCAGGTTGAAAAGGCGACGCGGGTGACTGAGTGACGGAAGACATCGCTGCACCGAGTAGGTAATCCTGAAATAGAGTAGACGACGTTTCGATACGCGCGTCCAGTCGAACGTTTTCGATCGTAGATTACGTTAATCCGTATCGAAGTTCGATCTTTTTCTCTCCGATGTGGAGAAACGGGAAACATGAACCGGCCTTTCCGTTGGCCTTTCCCATCAGCGCGCGGGGACGGTTCCGAGCCAAGTGGAGAGTTCTTGAAAGAAGAAACGTCGGTTCCGATTACAGGTGGACGATGAAAAACGATTGCCGCTAATCAAACGATAACGATAACTCGACTCGAGAGAAAGTTTGCTTTGAAATTCATTAAACCGCGCTCCCCGTTCAACGTCGTCTAAGTCGTAAATCGTAACGAAGCCCAGAGCAACGAGATAATTACGTGGAAAAAATCTTGACAAGAATTGCCACCATCTTGCCAGCCGTGGGGCGAATTCCGACGAGGGTGAAACGGAAATTGGCGGAGTAAAAGGAATCTAAAAAATCGACTTCGTTATCGTAGCCCGTGAATATCGGGAATTATTAAACTCACCCCCCTCTATCCGGATCTCGCGGTCTTTCTCCTTTTTCCGCGAACCGCTTTAATTTATGAGCAGGAGCGAAACGGTCCGACGGCATTAACGTTACTCATTCTGTATTCTCAACATCGACGTCATAATTCACGATGATAAATTCGCGTTAGCATCGAACGCGCGCTTTAGCACCCCCGACGTCGCCTCGTTTTTCCGGACAATGAGACGGAGAACCCGAGAAGAACGTCGCCGCCCTCCGTTCCCGATGGGAATTCCGGAAGCGTGCTTTCTTACAAATGGAAAACTGCGCGAACGCGTCTTTAATCCCGCCCCGATGGGGGGGGGGGGGGGACGATGCGATTCTTCTCGTGAGAGATTCGGTTTCGTTCATTTCGAGCGATCGTTTTCAAGATCCTTCGGGAACCTCCCCTGTCTTGGCAAAAAGCGAGTCCGAGCTCTGACGGAAGTACGTCGAATGGGACGAGGAATAGATCAGGGTTTCTCAAACTGTGGACCCCACGACTATCCGGAATCAGGTGCAGCTTTTCCTTAGCTATTCTATCGACATTTTTATTTAACGTTAGACTAGTGAAAACAGAAATGTGAATACGAATGAAACGAATTATAGTAACTACAAAATCGATAATATTTATTTAACGAAAACGAACTTCAAACGTTAGACTAGTGAAAACAGAAATGAAAATACGAATGAAACGAATTATAGTCAATTTAAAATCGACAATGTTTATTAAAGAAGATGAACGTTGAAATTCGTATAAAATTAAAATATTGGAACGCCCCTAGGTGAATCGCATAACATACAATAGCATATTGCGAACAGGTAATAATAGAAATTATAAAGTACAAATAAATGGCAGTATAAAACGATAAACGAGCTTGGAAAGAAACGGAACCGACAGCACAATGAGTTAACTGACACAGCATTATGCGGATACGAGCGAACGTTTGGTTACCATAATAGGGAGAGATAATGAATGAAAATAAAGAAGAAACAACTGTTTCATACCGCGTCATTCTTTTTCCTGTTCGAAACGCTGACGGAGCGTGGGATAAAGTGTACGTGGAAAAATCATTCCTTCTTTTTTCGCCTCTTAAAAAGTATACAAATTTACCTCTAGCATTCGATTACCTTCTCGTATCTTTGGTGATAATTCTAACGAAATATTAATATTCTCTTTCGATAGTATTAAACTTTTCACCGTCCTCGCGTGCTACTCCGAAAGCCAAGGGATTTCTTTCTTCCCATACCCCGGTTTAGTCACACTTTAAGGAACGCGGAGCCAATGTAATCGGCGATAGGGAATCACTGGATGGAGCCGAAAGGAGAAAATAAAGGAGCTCTCTGTCGAAACGTTCGTCGCCGAGTAAACAGGATTTCGAAAGAATGGGAATTTCCATTTCTATCTGCCGGCAGAAGATCTGCGACGCGAGGTACACGCGTAGACACCGTAACAGGATCACCGTTGTCGCGATATAAATGTAAATGGTAGACGGAAGGCGGAAGGATCGCCGTCGGTGCACGGGTTGTTGGCCGTAGGAAGCAGTGCAACGTACGGGAAGCGGGGAAGAAGACGCTGGACGACGGGATCCAGTTTCTCCCTGCTGTTCCCTCTTATTAAAATATCTAACATGATTACTGCAGACTCGGCAACTATAATAGAGCGACTCGAAGTCGAGTTTGAGCAGCTCCGGTTCGCCTCGGCATCTGCCGTAGTCGCTGCAGGGACCGTTCGTCCCTTGCTTCCTTCCTTTCCTCCTCCCTCGTTCTTTCCTCCTGCTCTTTCTTGGCGTCGTCCATCATCCGTTCTTCGACCGTACGATCCATCTTTTCGGTACGCCAGACGAAGAAACCGTGTTTCAAATTTATACCGTACACTGCGGAGCATAACTATACCATTGCCAATATTCTTAACCCATTCACTGCCAACTACGAGATGTCTCGTACTTCAAATTGACTGCAATTACTCAGGGAAGAAGTTTAGAGCCTTTTCTATTCCAATTTCGATTATTGCAAACGAAGATCATAAATTTTCTTTTTAAAATAACAAATTTCATATCACTTTTCATATACGAGCGACAGTGCTTTTCACTGAAGAACTAAAATAGAAGCTACGAAAATAAATACCACGATAGATGTTTGATTACGTAGCCACCGATAATCGATACTCAATAATATTTAATCCCAGCAGAATTATTCAAGATGATTTGTCTGGCAGTCAACGTGATAAAATATACAGTCAGTCTCATAAGTATTCATACCTTTCATTTACACTCTCGCTCGTAAATACGTGGACACTTACTACCATCAATGAGCAATTAATATACACCGTGAATTATTACTATACAATTTTTGACGCTAAATTCTATATTGGATGGGTATTTAACAACATTTAATGATATTAAATGTTTTGAGTAACATATCCAATTTTATAGTGGGACTATGGGCTCGTTTAGATAGAAAAGTTCAGAAAGAATGTTGAATGTATCAAAAACATTTATGACGAAATATTACAAAATAAATGAGGTAATATTACTTCGGATACAATGCAGAAATTAATAGTATCCAAGTTTAGTAAAAGAAATTTTAAGAGCACACAAAAGAATACACTAATAAAAACTATTAATCAAATATATTCGCTAATGCAACATAAACATATTGAACCATAAATAATGTAATTGATATTATTAGATTCACAGTACACCGTTCCTGAACACCTTTTATTTTATTTACAAAGTGTCCACATATTTCTGAGCGGGGGTATATATTGAAGACATTTGTCTAAATTAATTGATCGGTTTGATGTTTCCAAATAAATTTTTTATCATAAATATATACATGTGTGAACTCTATTTATGTTCATATTTATAATGAATCATTTATTTGAAAATATCAAACCCATCATTTGATTGACTGCAGCTGGTGCTATAGTTATGCTTCGCAGTGTATAATCGCAGCGAAGAGCCTTGACTCGATGGAAAACTCATGAGTCTGGCCAAAACATGACAATATTTGGTTAAGAAGAGATGTTTTGGCGAAACAGGAACCATTAAGCTGACGACCAGACCTATTTTAGGTGTTTTAGCCGAAGAGTTGTATTATTCGCGTTTTATCAAATAGTTTAGTTTAATTAGGTCTTAATTTCCTGTATTTTCAATGTACCTTTAATCTATTTTTAATCTATTGCACAAAATCATCCTACACTATTATCCCTTCCAATGCCGGATGGTAGAGCCCACCCTTGGATGGAGTCGTCCGAGGGTTACCAAGCCGCCATTTTCTCATGTTCTAGTCAACAGCTATATTCCTATTATCTTTTCCAATGCCGGATGGTAGCCCACTCTTGGATGGAGTCGTCCGAGGGTTTCCAAGCCGCAAATGAGCGCAGAATTTGGCATTCGAATCCTCTCGGATACGCGAGGCTGTCTTCTTCTGGATATTCCATCGAGTATCGTAACGGTCGCGCGTTAGCCTTATCCCGGTTTAAAGGGCGCAAAGTCCTCGATACGGAGGAAATCGTCCGGAAGTTTTGTAGTCGCGAGGGACGGCGTCGAGCATCGAATATTTATGGAAGCGGTTCGATAAGAGAGGAGGAGGAGGAGGGGTAAGAGGAGAAGAAGCAGGGAGCCGGATAAAGCGCAGGATAAGGGAGAAACGAGGGGGAATAATTGTCGGGCGGTTTTTCGAAGCGCGATTAACGGCAGAGATAGAAGAAAGAGATTCGTTTGTGCGGACGAACGCCGGGCGGGAGGAAAAAAAAAAAAAAGAACGAGAGAATCGGTGGCTGTATCGCGAGCGAAATTAGCTCGTATTCAATTTCTCCCGAGGGTACGCGTACCGAGCGCGGGAGCCCTCTCTTTCCACGCCAGCCGAGAATCCAGCCGACACGGTGTACCCGAGTACGAGTCTCGGCCGCTCGATGCCACCCCCAAGGCGTCTCATAATTAAATTCGGCCGAATTTACCCCACTCCGTGCATTGTCCCGTAACAAGCTATTGTGCCGGGCGTCGCCACTGTCACACCGCGGCAAACTTTCCACTCGAATTTTCGCCGACGGGTCCGTTGCCCAGCCAGTCCCTATCTCTGCCTTCCTTCTCGTGAAACTTTCGTCCGTGTCTCGGGCGTTAAACTCCTCTCCCCCTCATCGATTCTATTCTTTCCGGTGCCGATACTTAATAACCGGAACTGTGGAGCGGAGGAGAAGAACGGGGGAGCCGAGAATTCCGTAATACGAATCAAGTATCGATAAGCGACGCTACCGAAGCCAAGGAAAATAGAGGATACCGGATTGGCACGCGATCAACGAAATAAAGGGTATCGCAGTCCGAGAATTTAAGAGTTACCCACCATTGTGCGCGCGCCGTGTCCGTGCGGGAGCACACGTAGTCCAACGAAGACGTAGAGACGGTAGTCCCAGATTTATGCTCGATAGGCAATTGTTTTCTCGGAACGCGGCGGAGGTGGAAAGAAGAGCAATCGACGTTGGGCAAGTCGCGAACACACTGGCCCATCGAATGCCGGCAAGCCTTACACGAACGCGTGTAAATTATGTCCGTCTAATCGAAACGACGCCGAAGATTTATGTCCTACCGTATTGCCGCCGTTCGCTTCCGGCCTACCTCGTTCCTACGAGCTTTCCTCTAACTTCGTCCCGCTAGGGCCAGCCCCCGACCTAACCGTCCACCTTCGTCCCTCCATGGACCAACTTCCAACTCGAGACACGGTTTTCGTCCGGCGAAAACTTTTTGAAAAATCGTCCCGCTGCGCATCGCCCCGATATTGGATACCGGCTCGATCGCATCCTAACCCACTGACGCTTCCTATGTACATACTCGTCCAACCATCTCGTCGCTCCGCTCGGATTGCTTCTCCACCTACGCGCGATTTAAACTCGAGAACCGTAAGAACTTTCATCTCACGGCGATCTAGCGCATTCTAAGCTCCGTAGAGAGCGGGAGGGATTTGTTTATTACGTGCCCGTGGGATATGGGTTTCCTGAGAGCATTTAATGCAAAATCTAGAGCGGTAAGATCGGACTAGAAGATAGCAATGGAATATGAGGTTAATTGAAGGATATTGTAGGATTAGTGTACGTAGAATAAGTGTACGTAGAATAAGCGATAGATTAAGCATAGGTTAAGATTTACGATAGGGTCGCGGCGACGCGGCAAGGGCCTGCAGACCTGGGGAAGCGAGGGCTGCAACGCACTTCCCCTCTCAGGCCCAGCGACGAAAGCGCGTTTTTTGGAAAAACCCATAGACAAAGGCGAGGTAAAGCGAAGTAAACGTTGGATGGTTGGACGTCTTGTCAGGCAGTCAGTCGATAGTCGTCGTCGAAGGTAGGAAGTCGTCGAGAGTCGTTAGTCGTCGCAGTCGTTGTATCATATATGTTAAATATAAGCTTTCACGTTTCTAGTTTAATCGAACCTTGAACCGTTTCTTATCACCATCTTAACTCCAATCCCACAATACCTCTGCAACAAATTTGAACTTTGAGTTTGACAAGGGGACATCACATCCATGGGGTCGATTTTGTGGATTTCGTGGAAACATCATAACCCTCGAAGTTTTTGTGCCATTGGACCTTTTTAGGATATTAATTGTCAAAGCCACAGACGCGATGCGAAACCAACGCGACAGCCACGTGAATCTTGACTCTTGAATCTTGACAATGAAACTCTGAGACTCCGACTCACAGACCCTGATGAAACCCTCTGACCAGCAACTAGGCAAACTGCACTCTGTATGTATGTATGCGTTTAAGCTCAGGACCTTTCAATGCATGTCGAAAATTTATAAACTTTGACATTTTACACTATAAAAATTAAAATCCCATGACGTAAAGCCCTCAAGGGCTGTAGCATGCGAATATGCAGCTACAGTACGGGCTTAGCGCCCCCGGGGTACCCTGGCTAGATAGGGACCGGTTGGTCCCAACAAACGTGTACCAAAGACAAGACTAACGTAAATGTAATGTACAGGGTTGCCATAACGCGAACTAAGCCAAAATTAAGAAGTTATGGAAGGCAAAGTAATGTCAAGAGGAATAGAAATAATTGTATTGTGATGTATGGGTTCAGTGCAATAATTGAAGTGATAATTATACATTTCAAGAAACACGGAAGCATGACACAAAAGCTTCGAAGGTTAGGATGTTTGGTACCTGTAGAATAAACGTCTAAATCGTTATGTAAATCTGCAACCCCTCTCAACTGTTTTATGAAACACTTCTATCGATAGCGCGACGTCGTAAATTCGAGTAGTACGAGTCAACGTTCGTCGCGACACAGAGCTTGGACCCAGACGCATAACGTAACTTTATAAAATTTGGGAATTAATATCATAAAAGCTAAGGCCCAATGGCACAAAAGCTTAAATTCATATGACGTTTGAAACCTATAGAATAAACGTCTAAATCGTCATGCAAATCCACAACCCCATATATGCGATGTCTCCTTGTGTACCTCATGAGAGGTTGTTGCAGAATTTTGTTCGCTAATAAGTAGGCTGCGTATCCTTATGCAAAATAAAATATTCGCGAACGTGCCTACAAAAATTTAACCTAAATAAGAATATAATTTATTCTGCAAATATTATAACATGAACTTTAATTTCAATCTTTTTTATATTCTTGCGTATTGTTTGCATTTTGTAGGTTCTTGCACACTCAAATTTCCTATAAATGCACAAAGATCCGCAGTCTACTAATAAGTTTCGTTTCGCTCCCCGCTCGTTTGATTTCGTCGCCCGAAGGACGTCGAAAAGTTTCTTACGACGCGGTGGAAGTCAGTCGGCGGAATCCAGCTCGTGGAAACGAGATAGAGGGTGTGTGGGGGGTGGGTCCCCTTTGGTCCTCATTGTTCATCCGGTTGATAGCGAGATATACCGGGAGGCTGGAAGGAGATGGCGACGGGAGAAAGCGCGGGGTGGTCGAGCAACACGAGATATGTGTTAGGGTGCGCCATTGTCCCGAGAAACTCCGGATTGCAACGCTTACAATACGACGATTGTTTCTACCTTTGGCGTACCAAACGGGCTGCCACCTCCGCCACCTTTCACCTCCGTTCCTCTCCCTTCCCACCTCGTGCCATTGCCGCGTTCCAGCATCGCGCCGAAAACTATTAAATTCCGTATTAATGTTACCGTCTTCTCGACCCCGTTCTCCGTTTCCCCAAACCCCTCGCTAGAGAGCTCGAACGACGACAACTACGACAACGAGCGAGCAAATTACGCGTCGAATTAAAATCGGAAAGCGCTTGGGGGGCGGGAGGTGTCCCCACGGAAACGTCGTATCGTTTCGATAAAATCAACGCCACCGTTGGCCCAAGGGTCGCGAGACTATTCGGTACGTTTAACGGCTGGGGCGTTCAGCAATTTGCCGCGGACAAAAACTCTGACCGCCACGGGAAACTGAACCATTTCCTTGTTGGTGTTCAGCGCGAGCGTTTAAGAGAAGATTCCCCGGCACTCTGCTCGCGAGAAACAGTTTCGGAATCGACCAGTCCGCGCCAGGATTTTCCCTTTAATTTTGCGGTGCGCCCTTGTTTCGGACCCCTCCCGCGCTAGCTCCTCGTTGGCACCGTTTCGACGATGCCTTTAATGGGCCGTGCTATAGTCGTTCTCAACTATTTTGGCCGGTTAGAGCTATCGAGGGGTAACCCCAATACGCTTTTCGCTGCTAGTTGCCCGACCGAAGCCGAACGTCTCGCGTTTACTCCTTGACAGCTCTCCGCAGGCTTCATCGATTGTTTGTCTCGACCTCTTCGGGCATAGCGTACACGGTCGTGTAGCTTTTTCATTCGGAACAGCGTATTTGTTCCGGTGGGAAGCGTTGCTCGACCGCGGATGTTCTCTGCTGGATTGTATTTCGAGAGAAGTGGGGATATAAGCTGGGGGTGAGGAATTCAGGGGTGAGTGGACTGATGTTCAGATATTTCTCATTTGTTGCGTAGCTTGTTTAATTCGTTGGCCTAATAAAATGTAAAAGGATCTTCTTATCTCGGTAACATAAAGTCGCATTACAATTAGTCTTGTTTATACAAAATGCGATTGCACTTCAAAGTGTTCTTCTTCTAACAATAATAAGTTAATATTGTTCTCATAAAGTACGAATATATTTACAAATATAGTTCTGATTCTAACAAATTAAAATTGCATTTTAAACTGCTTTTCTTGGAAAAGGACCTTTTTATATCGTAAAATAAAATAGAGTCACATTAAAAGTAGTCTTTTTCATCCAAAATGGGCTTGCATTTCAGTGTTCTCCTTCTGACAATAACGCGATGTTATTCTAATAAAGTGCGATTATATTTACAAGTCTTCATATTCTGACAAATTCAAATCGTATTTTAAACTGCTCTTCTTGCCTCGATGAAGTGGAATTACACTTAAAAATAGTTGCCTTGTTCCCCGTGTCCCAATAAATTGGAGATCAATTTAAAAATGGTCTCCTGTAGACGGAGTAACGAAACTGCATTTAGAAGTCCGGCTGCCCTAATAAATGGATTATACTTGACGCAGTTCATCGTATCCTAATGAAACGGGGCCAACTCTAAAAATGTTCGTCGTCCGTTCTTTGGATTGTGTCCTCAATGTTCTCGACGGGTCACTACATTTTGATCGGCCACCCCAAACGTCCGTTCGTCAGAACTCTCCACGAGCGAAGATATAATACGATGATCATAGCCAGCGGGGTGGACGCGTCCGAAATAATTGTTAACACCAATAATCGGAATGGCATCCCTTATCCACAAGATGTTCCCGTGACACGTTTAGGGTCAAAGGAGGCGACCAGGTCCCCCCTTTTTGACAGTTTCGTTCGTTAAGGATTATACCGTGGAACAACATAACGTGTGTCATCGTTGGCCTGAAGCGCGTCGCGCAGCAACCATCCGGTGTTCATGGCTGGGTCGCACCACTCCCTCACTGTCGCGTCCCTACGTTTCTGTGCACGCGTTTGTGTGTTGCGTGCGGCCGTGTGCGCGCGACCGACCAGTACCCATTAGTAAGATTGCTACCATGCCGATGAGGCTACATTATATAATAGAGGTAGCCCCTCGATCGCGCTTAATGAAATTGCACAGAAAACAGGACCGCCCCGGGAACGAATTTGCTCAACGAAAGAGTCCCGTGTTTAAACGCGAGCCACCGCGAAGCGCCAGCGACGACTAAGGTACCGAAAAACCCCACCAATCGAGACACTTTCCCCCTTGGCGAATTTACGGATCGTCGAATCCGTAGCAACGGCGACCACCGGCGGAGCTACAAGTTTTCTCAAAGGAAAACGAGCTCATAAGGTCTCGTTAAACCGGCAGCAAACTACGCCGACGGGATCTTCCGTTTCGCCGTCGCTGGGTTGCTCCTTGGACGATGCTTCGTAAACGGGATGAGAGTCATCCTCTGGAAAGAGACCGTCTACTTTTACTGGCTTGTTCTGCCGCGTAACTCGCGAGGATTCGCGAAACGATGATCGCTGAAAATTTCGGCTTAGAAAGGTGTGCAAGGCTTTGGGGATACGGCGGTGGCTCGTATACGGTACGTAAATTGGAGTCGATTATCAATATACGAAACACTGGTAGACAATCTTTTACTAGCTTATCAACCTTTTCAATCTTTCACGATCTTTCTACAGGCAGTTCCATTCGTACCTTCGGTCTCTATTGAATCCTGATTTTGACACACTTGTCGAAATTAAATGTAAGCTTAACATTTCCAAATGAACGTTTCGTTATGACTACGTACACGAATAAACTTTACGCAATCTATCATTTAATTTGGATAAATTTTTTTTAACAAACATAGAGGGTGCGAATACTTAAAGGACTGACTGTATATATCCGTGTAGGTACATAACGAGACAACGTTTGAATAGGAAGAAAAACTAATTACTATTAAAATCGATAGTCGAGAGAATACACGTAAGGGAATTTCATTTGAAAATCGAAATTGCCAAGGGTTCTTTGAGGTCTACAATGAGTCGCCATGCACAGCGTCCCACCTTTCCTCAGTCGCGCAAGATACGCTTATCGGTGAGAAAGAAACGGGGCCAGTTTCTCGCGGAACGGCGCAAACGTTTCCATGAATTCCAGCTACGTGCCTCTATTGACCTCCTAGGTCGGTGCATTCACCGTGGTAAAAAGCACCCTCGTTCCAAGGGAGGTTGTTTCGTGGCTGGAAAATCGCCACGCGCGACCTACCGTTGCCTCGAATCGCGGCGAAAAGAATCTTAGGTTTCTGAACGTCTTCAAGTGGAAACCAGCCTTTGCCGTGTAACTCCTAACGGAGCACGATGGCGTCGGATTGGAAAAGTATGTAAATTCTGTAAGCGTGATTTTCATGCGTGGATTGATATTTTTTCACAACCGCTAATTTCGTACAAGTTTCACCGACCCAAATCAAGGAACTCTCGGCTACTCTTTGGTGAAACGAGTGTGTGGCGAGTAAGACGCAGGAACTAATGGACGAAGGATTCCCTGCAAGATTTAGGTGACACCAGGAAAATATCGCCTTCCCTCCCCAACGATATCCCCGACTCGGCCAGGGCCGGTTCGGTCCGGTACTGGGGATATAAATGTGAATTAACCCTTTGGGGAAGCGTGGAGAGGAAACGGGGGAGATTTCCCCCACGGGACGACGCCAGGGCACGTTTCCTAGGAACTGGTATCCTCTGGTTCGGAAACAGCGGTCTCTGGTCCAGCGTGCTAAACGATACGAATGCTTTCGAGGGACTCGGTGCTCCATTTTAAACTATACTTAATGTCGGCCTGCGGACGCTCCGTGGCGGAACTTATATCACGGGGCTTATATCGCGAGGGAACCGTTCCACGGAACTGGGGGAAAAAAATGGTCGACGAGTATCGATTCGAGTCGAGTCGGGGGTCCCAGGAGACGCGGCTCGACCGTAGCAAGAGCACACGCAAATTAATCGGGCACGAATGGCGAGCACACGCGATATTCTCGCGATCGCGCTCGGGGACACCTCTCGTTACCGTATTGAGCGTTATATCCCCTTTTTCGAATCGTCTTCCGGGAATCGTTCGATTCAAAGCGTATCGTAACCAAATTGTCGTTTCCCGAACAATCGTGGCTACGGTAGACTTTCGATTTAAGGGTTGGCACCCCCTTGACAATTTCAACTGTATGCAATCGGATGTTCCCTTTGAAAGCACACTGTAAATATAACAAACTTCGTCAGCGATCGTGTAGAATAAACTTATACATACATTATTGTTTATATTCACGACTGTTAAAAGGTTTTCATTCGGGTAGGACGAAAAAGGAAATAAAACCATAGAATGTATATATATATATATTGAAATCTAAAGATAGCAGTTAACACTTGAAGAAAGCGAGGAAGAGCATTTCTATGAGCCTTGTCTGACTATTGTAAGGCATTTCTACTTAATATTTCACTCATTTTAAATTCATTAGATTTGTAACTATTGCTTTCATCTATTTGACTATAATCACTCTTTTGATTTATTATATTCAGACTATCTTCCTTTTATCTATCCTTCATTTCCCAATAATTTGACAGAGTATTTTCCTTTAAATTTAAATCGTTTTCCTTCTAATTTTGCACATTCTTTATCATTAACCTTCTACTTGCTTTTCAATTAACAACCTATTTTCTTCCCTTTAATATCCCATAATTTCCTCAATAATTTACTTTGAATTTCCCTTTACTCAACCTCAAAAATCCACCAATATTTACTGCATTATTTCTTCACCTACCTCTGATGTTTCCTTATCTTGTTCGTACCTAATTATAACAGATTTGCATCTGTTTGGAACGAAGTGGATGGAATCGAATGAATATTTAGTCAATTCGTGGTACTTTCAACATTGTTATCCGGAATTTTCTCTCAATATCCAATTTATTCTAAATATGCTACTGTTCAATATCAAATCCATTTTTCCAACATTTTCACAGCATTTTCCTTTCATTTCTCCTAGTTATATCATAACTTTTTATCCACTCTCCAATAATTTTCCTTTCATTTTCCCTACATTTCCTCGTAGATTTCCCATTAATTTTACTTCATTTCCTGACACATTTCCCTCCATTTTCTAGCAAACTTCACACTAATTCTCCTTCATTTCCTGGCATACTACTGGCACGAGGAATCTTTGGTACGTATGAAATTCTAGTTCAGATTTTACTCCTGGTATCAGGAGAACATGATATATGAAGAGGTGGCACGAGGAATCTTTGGTACGTATGAAATTCTTGCTCGAGTTTTACTGCTGGTATCAGAAGAACATAATATGTGAAAAGGTGGCACGAGAAATTTTTGGTACGTATCAAATTCAAATTCTGGCCTGATTTCACATTTTGGGATCAGGAGAACATGATATAGGTAGATGAGTACTTTTAATCATTCAAGTTTCAAGTTGGGAGGTGTTAGGAGGTGCTGGGATATGATAGGACATGTTAGAAGATTTTATGAGGTGTTTGTCTGTTACGTGGTGTTCATAGGTGTCAAGAAGTATTGCAAATAAAATGTTTTCGCGAGAAGCGGTTTGCAACTTTGTTAGGTTTTTTAATGTTTTAAAGTGTTGGGAAATCGAAGTTGAAGTGTAAGGAAAGTGATGAGAAAATGTAGGACACGTGAAAAGGAAATCATGGGAAAATGCATAAGTAAGGAAACGTGGATTATGGGAAAATGTAAGGAAAATGAAAAGGAAATAATGTGTAAAATGTAGGAAAAATGAAACGGAAATGATGTGTAAATTCTAGGAAAAATGAAAGAAAAATGTAGGAAATGTGAAAGATAGGGAAAGTAGAAAGTGATCGAAATTAAAAGGAAAAAGAATAGGAAAATGTAGTGGAAAGTGGGGGATTTTATAAGGGAAATACAATGGAAAGGAAAAGGAAAAATCAAGGAAACTGAAAAAAAGGTAAAGCTAATAAATAAGAAATAAGTGAAATACGGCGTAAGAAAATACTTACCGTTCACACCAGAATTCCAAAATGAGCGAGATTTGAAAATCTTTTCAAAATTTTTCTTAAATAAAATCCTTATACTTACCTTGATTAAACATTCGAAACAACATCCTGAATACCTTTATTTAGAAAAGAGAGTACTAATTTTTCCGTTCCTAAAACCGAGGATATTTTTTAGACGGCATAGGTGGACGATTCGGCTGTTTATCGCTGGCGTAGTCTTTGCGAAGGAGTCGCCGACAACGCCAGGGAACGACGTCGACGATGTTTATCATTGGAACTCCGCCGCCGGCACCTATGCCAACGAGAGGAGGTCGGGGCGTGTTGTGGAATATACGGAAACCAAACTAGCTCTGCATCCTGGTCGGTAATGTACTGTGATGTGGTCTGCTGGGACCATCAAGGCCCTACTGCTCTATACTAACCGTGTACCTTATCTGCGGATGCACGTTGCTACCTACGAGGGTGCTCCTATTCGCACAATGGACGCGAAGGTTCCTCTGGCAAGTTCGACCGTGCCTTTCTCTGCGGAAAAGTGTCCTTTCGGTGTTTACGTGGCATGACACACGGATTAATCACAGAAGATTTTATGCCTTTCTAAGTATTAGTCAACTGTAGCTTATGAAAATAGAAGAGATTGTACTACTTATTTTAACCATATGTATATGAGACAAATATACACACATATATGTAACAATACATGTAATTTATTCCGGTTAAATAAAACAATTGTCATAAATATGGTGTTTATTTCACTTCGATCTAGTCTAGGTTTAAGTTGATACCTTTTCGAGACTACCCAAAATTTCGAAACCAAATAAAGGTACCTTAGTCGTTCGATATATAATATTAAAGTTCTGATGAAATCACGTGTATCTAAAAATATAAAGGGCAATTTAGAAGTAAAATCTAAAGAAACAGCATCCTCAGGTACGTCTCCTTAGCTCAGCCCGACTCGAGGGTTAGCTCCGCGATCGTGTTGAGGCGACGGGAGGGGCAGACTTCGTTGCTGCTAGTTTCCTTGTATCGCTTCCCATCCTCCTCCTTTTCCCTCGTCCTCGGCGAAACGTTCGTCTCGAAAGAAAAGCGGAAAAATATCTAATTTAAACGCTGATCCCGTTTGCCGGGAAGCATTATCGACGAGCATCGGGGGAAGAAATAGGAAATCTGCTACGACCTCCGGTGAATTCCGATCGAATTCCATCGCAGAGCGATCCAGTCAAGGTGGAATTCGTTGTCATAAACTCTGTCCGCCTCTCCGTCGGTGTCGTGTCTCTAAAATGCTGGATCGACGTTTTGAAAACTGGCACTGACGTAAGACGAGCGAGTGGCGTGTTCGGGTGACGAGCGGTTCACCCGTCTCCCTTTACTCCGTGGCTGGGATATTTCGCCGACGTTTTCTCGGTCTGGGATGTCGAAGAAACGGAGACCACGACCAGCAGGAGGGACGATCGATTCGGGAACGGTTAATCGTGGAACGAGTCGGTTAATAGGCTCGAAGTTCGATCGCCGCGAAAGGAAACTATCTGTTCCAGGATATGTGTCGCGACGAACGTTGACTAGTACTACTAGAATTTGCGACGCGCTATCGACAAAAACGTGTCACGAGGCAATTGAGAGGGCCTTAGTTTTTATGATACTGATTGCCAAATTTTATAAAATTACGTTATGCGTCTGGTCCAAGCTCTGTGTCGCGACGAACGTTGACTCGTACTACTAGAATTTGCGACGTTGCGCTATCGATAGAAACGTTTCATAAAGCAGTTGAAAGGGGTTGTGGATTTATATGACGATTTAGACGTTTATTCTACAGGTACCAACATCCTAACCCTCGAAGTTTTTGTGTCATGCTTGCTTGGTTTTTTTTAGTGCATAACTATCACTTCAGTTATTGCACTGAATCCATACATCACAATACAATTATTTCTATTCCTCTTGGCATTACTTTGCCTTCCATAACTCCTTAATTTTGGCTTAGTTCGCGTTATGGCAACTCTGTACATTACATTTACGTTAGTCTTGTCTTTGGTACACGTTTGTTGGGACCAACCGGTCCCTATCTATACTCTGTTCAACGAGACGAGTCACCAAGTAAAAACAAACATCTGCCCCGCTTTTCACGTGATCGGCTCTGCGACTACAGTCATTGGCTTTCAGATGTTACAACTCGGGGCCAAGTTATGGTGGTCCCTTGCCGAGGACTCTTGCAGATAAGGTCCGGCAGTAAATAATGTTACTGCAGACAAGTGGGAAACGTGTATCGATCACGTAGTAACTAATTTCGAAGATAAATTTTGGCAATTAGATGGTATAGTAATAGAACCATTTATTATAAATTTAAATGATTCAGACGATAGCAGTTCATCAGCAAATACCAGTTCTGAATAATCAAAATAATAATTATACAGAACTTCTATTGTACTTTCATTCATTGCGTTATATCCTGCTATAACGAATAATTCCCTAACATAATCCAAAAATTGTAATTTAAAAAAGGAATAAAGCTTATCTTGCGATGAGACGCGACGTGGGGATCCGGAACTCGGAAGACGGTCCTGCCCTGCTCATGTGCTCGTGTTTATACCTGGTGATTCGTCTCGTTGAACGAAGTATAGCTAGGGTACCCCGGGGTCGCTAAGCCTGTACTGTAGCCGCATATTTGCATGGTACAGCCTCTGAGAGCTTTGTGTCACGGAACTTTAATTTTTATAATGAAAATTGTCAAAGTTTGTAAAGTTTCGACATACACTGGAAGATCTCAAGTTAAAAACACATAGCTACCAATTATCGTTGGCCTAGTGGCTAGAACGTCGTAGTCACACTGTGGCGACCAAAGGACCACATACGCCTTTTCCAGTGGAACTTTCTACTCTTTTGTATTCTTACACATTTGGCGACCAGACCCGTGCGAGGCGAAGAACCCGTTGTCATCGTCTCTAATTCACCGTGTCCCTTTCAAGGTTTCGCTGGGGCCTGAAAGCTGACTCGTACCCAGGCCCAGGCGAAACCACTTCAGTAATTTATTTGTGGTCTTCTTCCGCTATCCTTGCTACAAACTTTTTCTAATTTTCTCCTTTTCCTCTATCTTCTTTTTGTATCTAATTTTCCTTCCTTCTTACCGAATGCCCTTTTTTAAGAGACGATGGCCGGGCGCGAAAAACAGTCCGTTGCAGTTTTCAGCACGGATCGTATCGCTGTCCGTAGTATACCGCATCATAATAAAATTGTGAGGAACGGAATCAACGGAGTTACACGAGTGTCTTGACCTGTATATACATCCGATCCCACAACACCTTGTCAGCAATTTTTTCTTCTTTTTTTAATCCCATAGACGTGATATGTCCTCTTGTTAGATGCATTCCGTACATCCCTAATTGGTCACCTTTGGATGATATATACTTCAAGGATAAAATAGTATCACTAACGCAGATTTATTCGAGAAGCGAACCAATATCGGTTTTGTCGTTCGAATTCTTCGCGGGGTGTTGAACTCCCCGACTTCGGATGCATCCAACTCCTTTTAACAGCCGGCAAGTTTGAACGGCGGTGGGATAGTTTCCCGTGAATCGTGTGGAACACCCAGGAAACAATTTAAAGCGCAATACCACGACTCTCCGAGTTATACGGCTTCGTTACGTTTTACGATTTACCGTCGCCGATATTACGCTCGCTATTGGCTATTTATTAAAAGCTAGAAATACCGGGCACGGGAGCCACGCACCTAAGCAAGAGAGAAGTTTAAGGACACACTGGCATGGCACAGTCCAAGAGATATATCGCCCCATCGTGGCGCGGCCGATCTATCCAGCCATATCCAGGCGACAAGGTCTACCTTAATAACGAAGCCCCTGTTGAGAGATTGAAAGGGAGCAAGATACTCTGACAAATGAAAAAGAGACCAACATTCTCCCTATTTTGAGCGACGAAACATTTAAAAAACAATGTACCTAACCCTTTCGACTCGGCTGATTTCTATTTCAATTCTATTCGATTCTCTCTTAAAATTTAACTGTATTTAGGGTTGGCTCTAAATCAAAGTCTATAGCCAGAAGGGCCAATTTGTACCAGGTTAATTGATGTTCATTTTTTTAAACATATGTTCCTGTAAGTCTCAATTGTAATCTGACCAACAACAGATATATCTCTCGCTCTTTCTCGTTAGTTATGTTAAGGACAGATTAAGGATAGAACAAGGATAGAGCAAAATTGTGTAATGAGATTGTAAATGGAAGTGGATGCTATGTGACCCTTAAGGGAACATTAGAATCCATACATATAGAAGAGACATGTCTCACTAGAGTGAAAAGTATTAAGGGGTATATTAAATTGTAGATGCTAAGGAGTCCTTACTTCGGTCGTCCCTCGTCTTCAACAAAAATCAATTTTCAAAGAAAGCAAAATTTGTCTACTCTGCAATGTCCAACCATGTACCACAAACCTAAATATTCCCAGCTACATTGTCCCGTCGCGATTAATTCCTAAAAATCTACGATTTACAACGCGCCTTTCCGTCTCCAAGGTAATCCTTTTAGACGCTCGCGAACCGTCTAACGGGGGTACGTCAGGATAATAGCTACAAACGTTTACTGTGCCGGTGCAAGGATCCGCAAGCTCTCGAGAAAATTCGCGCGCTAGCTGCACGAGAAAATCGACTCGGAATCGAGACGGATAAAAGCTGCCTTTGCGCGTCGCGCGCTCGTCGACGTAGGACGCGTCGACGGATCCTATTCCCGCGAGTTTTCGCCACGCCATCGATTCCAATATTCGAAAGGCGTCGTGGAATTCTGTGGCGCGACCGAAACCCGAGGACGATGCCTCGTCGAGAGATAGGGGAAGGTTTGCCTTATTTGGATTGGCTCACAGTGCGCCAGTCAATGGACAAAAATCGACGAGTACTCGCGCGACAGCATAGCGCTTTATTGAAATGCTAGGATATGGGTTTCATTACAAGACACACGCTTCGGTGAACGAGTAGATTAATTTCGATCATTTACAGATATACTCGGGCAGATGTTTTACATGTGTTTCTTAAAGATGTTTGTTACGGATACTTTGGCATAGATTGTATTCGTCAAGGTAGATCTTTCTATTTTATAGAATTTTTAATTAAAATTGAAAGTGTTGAAACTAAGACAATTCTAAATTAAAGATATTTGTAGGGATACTTCGTCATGAATTCTATTCGCTATGATAGATCTTCTTATATTATAGAATTTTTAATTAAAGCTTTGACAAAGTTTTGTATGTATTAAAACTAACAGGGGTACCTTCTGGGCCTGATGTCACGGATCCGAAATAAATGTTGTTTTTTAATATCTACAACAATAATAAATATTCTGTGCAAAAGATTTCGCATCAACGCCTCTTCGTTTTCGGAAAAAAAAAGTAATATTGAAGTAGCCAGTGCCATGGCTTTGTAAGACAATTGTAAATTAAAGAGTGTCCTCATTCTATGACGTCAAATAATGAACCCGTGATTAATTCTACGGAGCTGGTCAAATTTCAATTACTAATTTCATTCGCCGCAAACAGAACCGACTACTTTGGCGTTTACGAGCGAATTTCGATTTTTGTCCCGAATTGTACGATTCGTCACCGCGGTGCGCCCAAATTGGACCGCGTTGATTAATAGTTGAAATTAGTCATTGTTTATTCATATGATGAGCCCCGAAATTAGTACAATAACGTCATTTATCGCGCGTGCTTTCAACGTTGTCGGGATATTGTGTTGCATGGTCGACTTTCACGTTCGGGAAATGCAACGGTTCGTTTGTTACGCGGACGAAATCTAATTTCGAGGAGTTTGATGTAATACGAAGACCGTGCAGCTAATAGGTTTGTAACCTAGAAAGTATTATATTGCAGTATTTTGCATATTTATGACGTAATACGGCAAACTCATTACGTAACGACAGGTACTTGCGTTGCGTTTCGTGTTACCTGTTAAGAAAATGTAATTGTCGACGTGCTATTAAATTATTTTAGACGTCGTTACAAGGGTGTGGTTAATCGCGTCTGTATTCTGTATAGGTTTGTTCTTTAGGTAAGCACTTTTTACATTTATATATATATATATATATATATATATGTATATATATACATAAAAAAAATTGTAACGAAACAATGAGGTATTTCAGGATTATAATCTAGTCAAACAGATACATTATATTATATCGTAAAAGAGTTTTTGTTAACGTTAAATCTACCACGACCGATTTCAAACTTTTGTATATTGTTCTTATAAAGAATATATAAATTATACAAATATTCCATGTATTGTTCAATTTAGTACCACGTGAAATATTTTTACATTCAACTAAAAGGTCTTTGAAACAGGTCATTTAATTGATCACAGTATAAACAGGTAGACACGAAACCTCGGTAGATTTAGCGGTAAGCATGTAACGTAACTTTCACTCTGATTGCTAATAAAGTACATTTCCTCAATGCTTTATAAAACCTTCGACCCCGCCCCCTCTCCAAGGTAAGTATAAAAATAAAATAAAATCCTCGACACACGCGTTCTTAACGCTCCACCCCAGTCGAACGTGGTCCAAATATAGACAACCTCCTAAAATCGCGAAGGAATAAAGTAGACCCGAGACGCTGCGTTTCCCTCGGCGATGTAGACGATCGCGCCCCGTTGCTGCCAAAAAGCCACGAGGGGAAAAAGGGCTGCCGCGAAGGAGGGAAGGGCGAAAAATCAGATACCTTTCGCATAATTCATCGCGACGGTGGCTGTGCAGGTGGCCGCCAGGTCGCGGCTACCCTTTGGATCGCGAGCGGCGTTGCAGGGGCGCGGTCGAGGGTTTCCACGTTAAATTATAAAGTCAAAACCGTGGCGGGCGGAGATGATATAAATGCGACTATTATACCGAGCGAGAGTGGAGAACGGGGGTGGGTCGATTCAACCCCCTCCTACACCCTCCCAGTTTAGCTTCTACAGAGAACCTCGGTACGGAACCGGCGGCAACCTTTTCCGCCTCTCCGCCGAAAAGCTCGAACCGCAGACCCGCGGACGATAAGTGTTTGAAATATTGAAAGTTGAAGCGCAACTACTCGTCCCCTTCGCGGTCGCCAATAACGGAGAGGGAGCGGAGAGTGCGCTGGACGGGGGCATAATGCCGCCATTTATACGGTAGCTGGCTCCACGCTACGCTTCGTGAATAAAACTGCGGGAGACCCCCCCGTTCTCGACCCGTCAGCCGAAAGGGAACGTACGTAGTACTTGATATGCGAACCGAATCCCTCTTCTACGCGCCACCGCGATTGATACTTGCCTCGCCTTCGACGTTTCCACTCGCGAAGCGTGCTACGCGACGCTTCGAACCAGCGACAGCCTAACTTCTGCCGAAGGAAATTTGGGAGTCGACGAAGAATCCGAAGTCTTATAGAGATAGGGTAGATCCGAAGAATCGGTGGTTTTACAGGGAATAAGGTCGAGGGAGGTGTAGAAACGTGCGATAGAGTAGGAATGTGACTGTGGGGTAAGGTGGCGGATCAATTGCGACTCAGTAATAACACAAGATGGGAACTTTATTTCGGCAGGCACGTATCCCGCGGTCTGCCTTTGCCGAGATCCTCTACAGAACTAACTTACAAACTAGCCATTCGTTCTCCCAAGCATAGCCACGAAAACCTTTCTCGCTTCAATTCACGCATCTCTTTCACTCTGTTTAAACAAATGCATTCACCCTTAGTAACATTCGAACCAACCGAAGAAACATTCTCACGACATTCGAACCTATAACCTAAACAGTCACTCATCGCGATCGCGCAGCACGCACCTCGATTCATCCGTCCAGACATACCACTTACAAAATCTAAACACAAGGAAGACGATGTGGCGCCAGCTGATCGTCGCTACATGACCAATAGAGGTTTCGAGACCTCCTGAGCATGTGTCGTTGACTGTTACAAAATCGAATTGTTACGGGATCGATAGTACCTATGGATTTTCCAAAAACTAGGGCGCGTTAATGGAGGGAACCTTCGTCTTCTAAAAAAGTGACTTGGGTAAAAAAGTTCACTGAGCGGCAGATGTAACTTATTCAATACACTTTGACCATGATGGAGGAGAGATGCATATTTGATTGGAATACCCTATATTTCATCGGTCACTTATTCGGGTCAGTTTCATGGCAGCGCGTATAAGGTATTAAAATGCTCGAAAGATCGCGGTCGCATAAAACTCGTTCTTTGCGGCACGATTAGACTGCGAATTTTATGCATATACGTGATGTGCTAATATTGGAAACGTGAGTGGCGGAATATTCCATAAAATAATATTAATATTCTATTGCGCATGCGGCCATATATTCTGCATGACGTTTTTCATATTCATACGTATCACGAATGCGTTAAATTCATAGTCTAGACATGGTTCGAAAATAGCGTCCCATGTCGACAAAATCGATAGTTAATGAACATTATACAAGAGGAGATTTCGTGTGACATATTAGTTTATAAAATTATCGTAACACGTAATGGTTAACATTTCCTACCTACTTGGAAACCGTTTAAATTAGAGATCCCTACTTCACGTGTATCGAAATACCCGGGTACACGGGTAATTAATGGATCCATGTTTTAATCCGTGTATTTTTAATACATGGATATCCAGGTACGTGCACGAGCATCGAAATACACGGATACGCACATTGACTTGAACAGTTATTTTAACTAATCAATAAACTTTATAAATTACACTACAAAATCTATTCTGTTATACTTATTCTTCTTATGTTTATATTTTTTTTATTTATTTGTTTTATTGCTTGTCAATTGTTTCAAAATTAATAAGGATCATTGTTTTAGAATAAAAGCGTTTTTTACATAAATGTTTGTATATAAAACTAATTGGATACTGTACCCGTATAATTCGATGTATGCGTACCCGTGTATTTCGATGCACGTGTACGTACCTGGATATCCGTGTATTTAGATATCCGGATGTCAGCGTATTTCGATACCCGGGTACCCGTGTATTAAAAATACCCGTGTTATTAATCTCCGTCTTCTTGACCTCTTGAGTTTAAATTTGTCTTCGACCGTTTATGCTTACTGTTACCCACATAAAAAGAACAAGCATATATTCAAATTCATTTTTTTCTAAGCCTCCTAATCGGTTTTAGTCAATTTAGTAAACTTCGCTTATTAAAGGATTACATCGGTAATAGAAATCCGATACAAGATCTCCGTAAACCTAGAGTTGAATTCATGGTACTTACGGAATCAAACTATCGCGAATAAGAAATGAACAATCGCCACGGTTCGTCCGTTCCTGCGGCGGAGAAGAATTTCCTCCAACTCCCATTTTCTTGGTTGGAAGGAATGTCGACTCGACTGGACTCGATTCGATACGTTCGCAACACGCGAAACCGCGTTTTCCAGGGTTGACGATGCTCGGCCAACCTACGAACGGCATTCCGTTCGCGTATCTGTCGCGGATCTCGGGCGATTAATCATCGGGAGAAGTCGATCTCCGTCGTGCAACGAATTTCGTGCAACCAAGCAGTCCAATTAATCACCCGCCAACGGAGCGCCTCCCGGCATGGTATATCGATGAATCAATTAATTAGCCGTACCGTTTGATCGACGAACGCGAAACTCGTACAACGGTCGAGTGCCGTCGTTTCCAGACCGCGTATAATTCTACCAGCGTCGTTCTCGTCTCCCTTGGAAACCAGCCCTTTTCTTGAAGGCGAGTCGTCATCGCCAGTGCACGTATCCCCGTGAGACCTTGCATTCTTCGAATCCACCTTATCTTTACGAAACCTTATTTTACCTTACCTTATTTTTTATAATAATCATCGTGCAAGTAGAGCTGAAAATTCAGGTCGAACAAATTTCTGATCAAGATAGACGGCTAGCAATTTTAATTCCGTACTCCGTCATCCCGAAACAGCATCGGAGGTGGTTCAATTTTGAGTAACCCTAACGCAGGTTTCATGAAACGAGGCCGCGGTGTACGTTCCGCTCTGTGTCGACGGAGCCATCTCGAAAAATGGAATCCACCGTCCGGATGGCAGCGTGCAGAGGACACCTGCGTCCCGCGGGATGCGTCGAACGGAGACGTGAAACTGAAGGTAGGAGGAGGAAGGAGGTGAGCTTGGTACGTACGAGTGGCTCGGCGCCAACGGACGTACCGCGTCGTATCGGGAGCGCCGTGGAAGATATTAAAAGTTCTTCGACGATATGCCACTCACCTTCCGTGGGTTCGTTTCAGCTCGTTGTCTTATTTCGTTTTCATTTTCAGCTCGAACGTCGAAGCTTCGCTTGCGACGTCTCCGTCGCGAAGCACCTGCCGATTCGTTCATTTTCGTTGACGTCTGTACCACCAAACACCGATGGTGTTCGAGTCGACGCTTTAGAAATAATACATGATTTTCACGAAACTTCGTGTCAGGGGGTTTTCGGGGTCGCTGATTTTAAATCTGAATTTAAAATACAGGAATTTTGTTATCTGTACTATTCATTAGAAATAAATTAAGTCCGAGATATCTAGAGGTCTCATCGTCGTGTTCAGTACAAGCATTTTGCTATTTTCAGTATGTTGTGTCGAGTTTTTCGTTCGCGAGTTGCACGTTCGCTTGTTGTTCGTGTTCTGTCCCCTGACGAGGTTGGACGAGGATTGAGAACTGTCTCGAAAATTGTACGGAAGAAGGGGTGGGTTTGCACCCTCGCTCGCAACTACCTCCGGACCCTCGCGACTGAAGGTATCCTTGCGACCATCACCTTCGCATCTGGTATAGTCGCTGGAAGGGATCTTGTGAGGTTGTAAAGTCAGTCGGACATCGATCTTTACAACTTAAGTCGACCGCAATTAGTAATCTGACACCTTTTTAGACAAGGACAGAGCTAGACTTTTCGTTCAGGGCCGTATGATATCAGAATTAGAATGTTCATATTTCAATAACTTTTTTCTTGTTATGTATGTTCATACATAATTCTGTTGGCCAACTTGTTGAAAATACTTTGGTAGGTAGGAACTTAGTTAATCAATCATCGTCAAGAGTTTTCGGTTTTTCCAATTTGGAAAAACCCGCGTAGCAAACATCAAGTCTTGGGGCCCCGGGGTATAACGTGGGCATGTATACTTTAGAGCCGCGACACCCCTGTCGTCCTACGGATCAGTTACCTGGGCCAATAAAGCAATAACTACTGTTTCGGTTTACGACCTCACAAGATCCTTTCCAGCGACTATATGACATCGGCAATTGTTGAACCTGGTTTTGCGATGATTCAACACGCGATTTATTAGAAATAAATTAAGTCCAACGTACCTGGGAGTCTCATTGTCGTCTTTCTTACGTGCGGAGACTTCACTCTGTTTTGTTATTTCCATCAAACCTCTCCTCCGTGACATTTGCCGTTTCGAGCGGATGTGGCCACGGACCTTCGATAAAGTTTTTACTAAGAAACTAGGGCGCGTCGCGGGACTGATTTCCACGGAAAAATAGGAGCTACCTGCCTCTATGCATCTCCGCATACGGCGAATTCATAGAATCAACTCCCACTACCGCTTTTTTAACAGAATTTAGAGTATATAAACCGATGCGTTTCGCATCTCGGGGGATCATTTCTTGAGGACACGTTGAAGTTACGTCGCGCTATATCTTAAACCCGCGAAGCAAGATCGGGAAGAATCTCCTTCGAGCAAAGTAAAGTAAAGTAAAGTTCGGGTTATAGTAATCGAGAAGTATTAGACGCAGACACCGTGTTACCTCGTCGCAAGATCGGGTAGAATCCCCATCGAACATAGTCTTGAAACGTTTTGGTAAATACCTTGTTCAATTGTAAACGTGACCCTCGCATTTCAACTCGGTGCGTACCCTTAGGAGTAGGAATTAGTTTCCACGATATATACAGAAACCACTTGTATAGTTCTTTAATTAAACCTTTAATATATACATAGTTTAGTAGAATAAATCTAACTATTTTCTTCTGAGTACCTATCCCTTGAATTATTTAGTTAAGGAGACCCACAGCAATACACCTTTACCGCTCGAGGTATATTGCATAATAGAAGTTACGATGCCAACTAACAGTCCTGGTGGCAACCCTACGTTAGCCATACGTAGGTGCGTCCACGACATCCAACCTCCTAGTAGCAACCCTTCGTTAGCCATACGTTGATTCGTCCACGACAACTTTCCAACCTCCTAGTAGCAACCCTTCGTTAGCCATACGTTGGTGCGTCCACGACAACTTTCCAACCTCCTAGTAGCAATCCTACGTTAACCATACGTAGGTGCGTCCTCGAACGCACATCTCTGTTAACAAAAATTGTCCAAATGACAACTAATCCTCGGCAGCGCGACCGAAACAAGCCTCACAGCCCTCGGCTCGTAACATCTTTGTACGACCATTTTGCTATTTTCACTATTTGGTAGAAATCAATTAAGTCCAACGTATCTGGGAGTCTCATTGTCGCTTACCCCATCGTTAGAATACGGAGAAATAAAACCGAGCATCACCGTATCGACGATTATCTCGACTGGAGCAGCTGTGCGCGTTTACTGTTTGCTAGGAGCGGTTCACGGGTCAGGGGATCGGTCGATCATCGCGGGGGGATCGACATCCGTCGGCGGTCGGCTTCGCGACAACCGCGCCAACGATCTCGTTTCGGCTGGAAATCAACGACGCGCGTTAATTAAATCGTTCTGCCTCCCGCCCCGCACTCCTCTCGCCGTCGAAATAACAGCCCGTTCCGGTCAACGCGGACCGCTCGTCGCGCGACTCTTTTTAATCGTCATTTTCGGCGGAAATCTACCAAGCCCGTTCTTTAAATTCCAACACCCGCGCGCGATTTATGGTCGCGGGTTGCGAGGGGTCGATTTTTGGAAATCGCTTCGGCCGGTGTTTATCACGCACGCGAGCCACGTACCCCTCCCGCGCTGTTTCGCGCCGCAGGACTTATAAATTCTTCTATGACAACGACGAATAAACCACAGCGCGTCCCGGGGCCCGCTCCCTCGGCGGCCACAAAACACTCGAGCGGTTGATTGCCAGTAAATTGCCACTGTGCCCCGTTCCGCTCGAGACTCGGATTCCGCGAGAGCCGGGAGATCCTGTCGCGTCCTTGGCTTCCCACGAATTTCCCGCGCGAGCGGAACGACTCGACGACGGTCCGACACAACCGTCGCCGAGGTAGTCGTCAGGTGTTCCGTTCGGAGCTTTCGGGAGATGTCTCCAGGCCCTAAGACAAAGCTTTCAGAAATTTTGCGTATCCACGGAGAATTTTAAGAAAAATCCGTCGCGTACTGTAGGTGGCCGATAGAAATTACAGGGACGAATAAAGTTGAAGAAAAATTCACCAATTTAACCCTAGGTTCATCTCACAGGTACAAAATGGGACCAACGAAACTTCCGAACTGTCTAACTTGGTCACTTCAAGAGAACTGATGATAGGTGATACTGATGACGATAACGTTAACGATACGATTGCGGAGCATTAGAGGATAGCAGTATCGGGGGATGTACTCTTAAATACTTAAGACTAGGGGCTGCTCGCTCATTGTTTTTAAAGCGTCTGACCACCCTGAGCGTTCGCCAGATGGGTACTATACTTAAAAAAAAATTAATCTAGTAATCGTAAAAATCCATTGCTATTCTTCAGATAATGTATCTAAAAGTAGTGTGTACAAACTTCAGAGCAATCGGACCGCTCGTTTACTTTCTTTTGGGATTATCTCGAAACTACATTTTTCGAAATGGTACAACGTAAATCTCGTAAACTCTCGGTCCGATTGCTCTGAAATTTGTACACGCTACTTTTAGATACATTACCTGAAGAGTAGCAATGGATTTTTGCGATTACTTGATTAGTTTTTGTTTTTTTTTATTGACAATTTTTCTCGTAAAATTTCGGTGAAAAATAAAAAAAAAAATTTTTTCAGGTCACCATAATTTTCCTAATGGTAAAAAAAATCCAATTGCTACTCTCTTGCGACAAACTCCAGAAACACTCTAATACTTTTTTTTTTCTTTTTCACATGCAACCTAAAGAATATAATAATGGGACAGCCCACGCGCGTTTCGTGCTGAAGGCCATCACCAAAATTTTCGAACCGTCGCCATGTTTTTTTGTTATCTCACAAAATTTTTCATGTGTTCATTAAACCGTTCTTTAGTATGTGTCAAAACATAAAAATATTTTTTTCTATACTTTCACATTTATGAATTTTTTAAGAATAGTACCCATCTGGCGAGCGCTCAGCGTGGCCAGACGCCTTAAGTAGTACAGAGTTTCGTCAGCCTCCAGAACGGTTTGCTATCATTGCCAAAGTATAAAGTTAACAGTTTCGGTTACAGAAATTGCTGAATATACATTTTCACCAGTAGCACTCAGTTATTATTATTATTTACTATTACTAAACTGTGGATATTTATGTAAAATAAAATGTTTGTGAACGTACCTAGAAATATTAAACCTAAACAGGTACTTATTTTAAATATAAATAATACCTCTGCAAATATTATAATATGATTTTTACTTTCAGTATTTTTTGTATTATCGCATATTGCGTGCATTTTGTAGATTCTTGCACATTAATGTTTCCTATAAATGCATAATCATTGCGATTTTTATTTACTTATATATCAATTGTTATCAGCATCAAGTTCTGCAGCCTTTGACAAAATTCGTCATAGTTAAGGACCTAAATGAACTAGGCTTGGTCCTATGGTAGACTAGACACCCGAGCCTAGTACTTTTTACCAACAGGTCCAAACCTCCTTCTCCTGCTCACATGAGAATGAACCTATTGCGAATGATCTGCAAATTTCAAAAACACGTGGATCCATATTGGCCCTCACGAGGGTAATCGGGGGTTGAAGACTTCAGGACGAGTTGATGATAAAAATGATCGAACCACGTCGAACGAGTACAAAAAGTGAAATAACGAAAAGTGTCATCGTCCAGAGTGGCAAGCTTTATGTTTCCTAGGAGTGCTTCGAATTGTATCGTCGCTAAATGAGTTATTTTTACGAATACAATGACAGTTTGCATTATATGTTTTATTAATTGATAAATTTTATTAATTAATAAACAAATTAATAATTTGTATTTTATTTGAACGCTTGTTTCGACACATGGACACTTCGAAACACGCTGAAATTGAAGGGAAAATATCGAGAATGAGCGCGATTAAAAAATAATTGACGATTAAGGCAAACTTCGGAGAACGTGTGCTTTGTTTTTGCATTTTAGTAACGATGTATCTAAAAATATATAATTTACATTCAATTTCAGAAATCGTAACGTAATCACGAAGTGCTCTTTTGTCAAGAGCAAAAAGATTTTCGCCAAATTACCGAATGAAGTCGTAAATATATAAAACATTAAAATTTATTATCATTTGGGTCGTCAACCTAGTACTAGCTCCGCGAGGTCTCGTTATTACTTCAAGCTTCTCAAAATTATATTTTACTGCGTAATAAATCAACTGTCACACTTCCGAATATGAAAGTCGACCACATACCGTAATATCATAGCAACGTTAAAAGCACGTGCGATAAATGACGTTATTGCACTAATTTTAACTATTTCTCAACGGGGTCCAATTTGCGCGGCGCTCTAAATAGGGTAACCTTATCCTATTCGTGTCTTGATGATGCTCGAAAGCGACGCTAATGTGAAAGCAACACGTTATTCGAATTTGTTGAAGTGGAATATCCATTTGGGAGGCACCGTAATAAAAATATAATTGTAATCGAACATTTATTGCGACCCGCGAGTGCGTTCTTTTAGTCGATAATAAAAGTACGAATGCGCGTGTGATTGACTGTATTTCGAGCCTCTCTCTGCTAGTCTGCGGGAGCATTATTCAATTACCGTGGCGTACGCAATCTCTCTCTATAAACAATAAATATGAGCGGCAATGCCCGCAGGCAGAATATTTTCGTCGCATCTGATAAAAACACCGATGACATAGGCTCGTTTCGAGCTTCGACCCACGAGCTTTCAGAAGAAAAAGAAAATATTTTATGTTCGTTAAGAGAGGAGGGGTTCTAGTGCTGTTTCTCTTGCATTAAATTCAAACAAATATTTAATAAATTTCTATTTTTAATCAATTAATGAATCATGTATTCGCCCTCGTAATCAACAGCCTTTTGCCATTTAGTGTGCAAATATTCAATGCCAGATCAATAAAAATCATGAGTTGATGTGTGACAAACAAGTACTTAAAATTGCAAAAAACGACTAGTCCACCTAACAGTTTCAACTTCAAAGAAAACCTTGCAAAAGTTAGTGTTACAATTGACGTTACATTAAGTGCTTTGAAATCGTCGCAAAATAAAATCTGCGCCCCCGCAAGGATTTCCACAAGTGTTTCACCATCGGTTAACGTGTTATCGAAGGGTTTGAGGGGTGTCTATAGGAGGGTGAAGTTCGAGGAACAGTGAGCAAGTCCTCTCGAAGGGGGCTGACGACCGCAAAGAGTTAACCTTGACTAAGCGGGGTAAAAAGGGGACGCGCTGGGCGCACCTTCTACGACAGGCGTTGTCCTAGCGGCCGGCATCGTTTCGGGGCGCGCTTTACCCCGTTTTTTCTACTCCTATTTTTTCTTCTTTTTTTATTTTCGTGCGCTCGCGGGTCTCGGGTCGACGAGCGACCGTGGCTCGACCTCATCGAGATATTAATTTCTTAGTCACTTAACTGCACGCGACGTACGAACGCGTCTATTGATTTTCTCAGACACCCCTTCTTGAACGAACCCTCCGCGCTCCAAACCTCACGCTGCACCCTTTCCTCCCCCTTTCGCCTCTTTCAACCACCACCCATTGCACCCACCGAACCGCGTGACGGAGACCCGCCCCTTTTCCGGAAGCCATCTCGTTCCCCGCAACGCGACTCCCCTCTGCTTATTTTCTTGCGTTCTTTGAACACACCAGAAGACCCGCGTGTCCTCTGCAATTCAATTATTGTAATGCGACTCCGCTAGACGACACCGTCTTCCGGCATTCCACCGAGTGCCTCGTGGCTATGAAAACTTCACCCTCTCCTCGCCCCTTTACATCCACCTCACCCGCTCGTACCGCGAATCGACTCGTGTCCATCGAACCAACGAATCGTAGATCAAGAAACACACCCATCTACAACGCGCTAGTTGGCTGCTACCATCAGGGATTCAACGAAACGACTGCCTTTTCTTCTTCGATAGTTTATCTTCCAAGGAAGAACGAATTTCTGTTTAAGACAACCACTGTTTCGTCTACTTCGATAATTAGTTAACATTTTTCCCTGAACTTTCCGTTTACGCTCGTAGAGAATAAATGTTCGACCACGTGTTTGCCAATAAATTCTTAAAAATGAAATTTATCGTTGTCTAATGCATATTCAAATCAATGCCCTTCTCTCGCTACTTACGGTTTTGTACTATTGAAAAATAGTAAGACGTACGTCAAGAACAACTTCATTTAAATTGTGAGCGTAATTTAATTATTCTGTTTGATACCATAAAAGATCATCTTCGAATAGATATTTTTCGTATCGTAAACACCTGAGAAATGAATGGTAAAATTCTGAGTCGCTGCTGTTGATTGCGCTGCACGAAATAAATTCACCGAAATACTTACGCTTCGGCCGTAGGATATTGTCGTCCTCTAAGGGGTTAATAGCCATGCGTCGCGACGCGTCGCAAAGTTCGCCGCTAAAGCGCGAACAGGACAGTTGCGAGAAGTGTACAGTCCTCCGCGGAGTGTGAGTCGTTTTACGGGTCGTTTCGCCGTTTTTACGCGTCCGTTTACTTTTATTTTCCTCGGGCGGCCCCAAGATTATCACTCGCCTATTGTTCGCGGAAAGTTCCCCTGGACACTAGAATTCGCGTTTGAAAATTTATCACGATTTTCATCAATCCACGCTGACGTCTCGACCCTATAAAACTTCCCCACATCGAGTTCGCCGTACAGTTTCGTCCGCAAACAGTTTTACGAACCGGGACCACGATCGTCTTATCGCCGAATATCAAAGATTTGGACGATTGTAAGAAAACGAATGGTACGCTGGCTTGAATATTAAAAGACCTGCAATAATTTACTGATTTCGTCCAAAGTCGTTTACTTTAGTTTTAGGAAAAAGTTTCCAGTACTCTATGTGACATTTTTTTTTTATGAAAGGAGGATACAAATCTGTATTACCACGTTGAATGCCATGTCATTTATACAGTCAGTCCCATAAGCATTCGTATCCTTTATGTCTATTAAAGAAATTTGTTTAAATTAAATGACAGGCTTAATGTTTTCAAATACATTTTTTATTATAATTATGTACATATTTATAATGAATCATTTATTTGGAAACCTATCATTCAGTCTAGACAAATGTTTTTAAACAGACATAGGGAGTACGAATACTTAGGGGACTGACTGTATATTCGGTGACAGAGCTTTTCACTAAGAAACTTCAACGATTAATTTTAAGGGCCGAGTGTTAATGAAAATAAATCTGGATAGAATTCGCGAATTTTGATGATAATACAAAAATAAGTAATACTAGAAATGTTAAATTCTATAGTTTCCAACTGTCCCGAGAGAAAATCCCTGTAGACATTTCTATATGAATAAAGTCCGACAGTCAACGTAGTTAAAAACCTGATCGAATCTAATAAAATTAAATCGTACAGTTCCCGCAAGGACTCGAAAATGGCCCAAAACGCAAAATCATAAAGATACGACAATTTTGCATTGCAATAACTCAACAAAGAACCATTTTACACACGCTGCGTTATTTCTCGCTAAACAACCGAGCACGCTAATGCACACATCACGCGAGGGCGGGACGGCGTGATAGCCGCGTTCCCGGAACGCTCCGCTCCAAGTCGAAGTTTAAAAGGGCCCGAGCAAACAATTTTGACGGTTTTCGATATTCCAGTTTACGCTCGACGGGCAATGAATCACGGTGGATTGCGTCTTAAATCAAAGCACGAAACGCCGCTCCGTCGGCCCGGCGTTCAGCTCGGTGAAACGAAACTCTCGAAACGAGCAGGAGGAAAAAAAGCGCGTGCATTCCGTTTAAATGGTAGACGTCACGGTAAGAAATAGCGTGCGGCTAAACCACGCCGTTCCCGCGAACGGTGCTCGTGATTGCGGGGAACGGCTCCTAAATTTGATCGCGCAATACGAGCAAATTACGCGCTGTCCCGCCACCGCTGGAAGGCTTGGATGTAGTTGTATGTGTATAGAAGCAACTCGAGTCGGAAACGGAAAGAAAGAAGAAGGGGTAGACGATTGTTCGGCTATTCCAAAAGTTGCTACCAGGCTGCGCTGGAATGGCGATATTTTAGTCGGTACTTGGCGAAATGACGATACTGTCTCGGCGCTAAGAAGTGGTGGGGGATGTCCACGCGACTCTTAGAGAGGATCAATTGCGTCAAGTTTGCGAACCAAAGGGCCACCTCATCTTATAGTCTCATGTGAGCCGTTCGTTGCGGAAATCGATTAACTAGATAAAAGAACAAGTTGAGAAGTGCGATCAAAATAGCTTCTAAAATAAATTACTTATTATTCAGTGGCCAAAAAATTGTTGTCGTTTAATGGTGTTAATGTTTGTTATATAGGAAAGTTATTATAAATATAAAAAGTTATGACTATACCAAGTGCTTTGAAACTTGAATAAGATTTTTCAACAAGTGGAATTAATCTACTTGTGCAATGAACGGCTCATGTGTACTAAGACCCTTTAGGATTTGTAAAAGAGTGCAAAAGGTCATCACCTTGGAGCTGGAGTCTCTTAGAAGTTCGTTGTGAAAATTGAATTTCAGGAAAATGGTCTTCTAAGTTTTCAATTTTTATCTCTGAAACTAAATGTCGTATGAATAAACTGTAAATATAAAAAAAGTTTCGTTTTGTCATTCCCTATAAGGTGGTATTTTTTTAAAATTCGATTGTTCGACTGTTGCTTTTTATTTGCTTAAGAAAACAGCAACAGGATCAGACCACTACGAGATCTCAGAAAAAAGGACTTCTACGTATTTAATTTTAATTTTTGAAAGTAAGTAAACGTCGTATGGATAAACTGTAAATATAGAAAAAGGTCCGTTTTGTCATTCTCTGCAAGTAGATATTTTTTTTGTGTGCAATGAACATAGCATCTTATAGTCTCACATGTACTACAGTCTCTACAGGATTTATACAAGAGTACCAAAGGTCATCTTCTGGTAGCTGGAGTAAAATTACTATCACCCAACTCATCATCAACTTACGATAAACTAACTAACTAACTTGTAACGCTCTAAAGAAGCAGATAATCGTAAAGGAACTCTCAACGCTGTCATCCATTCCAAACCCCAGGCAAACAAACCCAAAAGTTCACCTCCGACAAATTCCTGTCCTCGCTGTCTGGATTTTCGCGGAGAGTCTTTGAAGAGGAATCCCAAGCTCTCTTGAAGGATGCTCTCTTTCTCTTTCTCGGAGAATTCTCTTTGCGGAATCAGAACGAAATTAGCTGAAACCAAGTTACATCGGAATTTAATGGCCACGCGGGCCTTTTCAATCTCTCTAACCAAAAGGCAAGTTACTCAATTGCGTTTGGTATTAAGCGCGTTAGCGCACTGCTGGCGAATAAATTGTTAATTTATAAACAAAGGGCTGTTTAATTTGGCGCATCTTTGCGAATTCGTTCAGGGAGGGGGGGTCCCGACATTTGGTAGCGGAACAGGTGGTACACGGCTAAGCGAGTCCAACGATGACAACCAGAAATGGGAACGAAGAGTGCCGCGAGAGGAATCGAAGGTAGACGATGCAACGTGGCACAGAATCTCGCAGATGTCGACGATTTCTCTTCCCTTTTTATTGTCACGCCGATTTAAGAAGTTTTAATACTTGATGGAACGAACTGACGCACTTGTCGCGCAGCGAATTACGTGCCGCAGCCGCCACCGTCGCTGCCACCGCGACCGACGCCTCGAGATCTCGCTAAGGGTGCTCGCTCGACAACTTCCCCGACATCGTTTCCTTTCTTCGCGTCCCGATGCCACTCTCTCTGTCACCTCTCGCGCCCCCGCGCGCACCCTTTCCGTGCCACGGTTCGAATCTCGCCCCGGAGTTTATAACGAGCAAGAAGCGGAACCGAGAACTTCATCGCGCGTCGTCCTCGAATGTTTCTTCTCGCGGCCGACGATCGTCTTTGCGAGCTCAATCCTTTCGATACCGAGCAACAAGGACGAACTCCAGGAACAGCCTCGAGGACTCTCACGCGTTACTTTTATTAGATACGAGTTAAATCGCTTTAAAGAAACGGAGGCGTTTGATGAGCACCATTTTTCGCCCTTCAGTTTCTTGACACGACGTTATCGTTAGTATACTTTTTAAGAGAAATATGTTAAATTAAAGCTGTATAATTTATGGGAAAAATAAAATAAATAACTGAGTGAGCATTATGTACACGAACCCTTTGACCGCGGGACGGTTTTTGCTGATAATTCTAAGAGGCGTAGAGGTGTGGATTTAAAAAAAAAGTATCAGCTTGTAGGGTATGATGAGGTGAAACTTTTTTATATTTAGAGTTTATTCATACGACGTTTAGTTTCAAAGATAAAAATTGAAAATTTAGAAGATCTTCCCAAAATTCAATTTTTGTGACGAATTTCTAACTTTTTAATTTTTATTTCTGATACTAAGCATCCTATGAATAAACTGTAAATATAAAAAAGTTTCGTCTCTTCAACCTTTATAAGCTGATATTTTTTAAAAATTGATTTAACGGATATAAACACTTCTCTGAGCCCATTTCTCGATGGCGTATATACACGCCCTTCGCAGTCACAAGGATTAATGAATATAAACGCTATTGTCAGTAGTTTTAATCCACAAAATCAATAATGAATGAAACATTACATGCAAGATTAAGTTGAACGGAGGTTATTAGTACTATTATTTCAATACATTTCAGTTTAATCTTTCTCTATGACTTACTATTTTATATATCACGTAAATCTTATATTAAAGAAAAAACAAAATGCATACCGTCAAGCATACAAAGACGAAACTTTTCTTTTCTAGTGTACGATGGTCAAAAAACGGCCCTCGTCAACCCACCCACTTTTTATCGAACAAACATATTTCTTCGTCTGCGCCATAAAATATTTCGATTCCACGCGCAATCGTACGATTAAACAGCTTTTTAAATTCGATTATTCTACGCAGCGCATCGAATTCTAATTCCTCGTTCAGCCATTATTAACGTTACGTGACAAAGTATCAAACGTACCGCTCTCAGCGCGATTACGCGTTCGGGTCGAACCAGGTGCGACCAATAGTATCCGCCCGAAGGAAAATATACCGATATCGAAAGGATTAAAATACCTTGTCCCAGTTCCAGCTCTCTTCCCACCGAGGGGAACAACCCCCATCCGTTTTGCACCGGCAACCTTCGCCGGGCAGCTTTTTCGCGCAGGATTTTCACGAAACGGCTGCCATGGAAAGTAGCTAAATCGTCGTGCACCGAGTGCATTCGACGCGCACCGCCTGTTGTTCCATCAACGGCATACCAGTTAATTATGGCGATATCACGGCCCCGTCGCGAAAACAATACCTCTGCGCTTGGATCAGGCGTTTCGCGACAATGGCCACGAATATTCGCAAAACACCGAGCGCAAAATAATCGAGGCGCGATCCCGCAGGAATCAGAGATCTGACTGCCGGGTCAAGCGTCAAGTTCATCGAATGCCAATGGGTTCTAACCAAATCGTCCATGAATTCCGCCTCTGACGAATATATCGTGCGAAACCAGAATTTCGGCGCGTTTATACTTGTCAGCAATATTACGGATTTGCGTTAGAAAAAAACTTGTGACGTTTCGAAATAAAAGTTCGCTTGGAAAAACAAAGGGAGCGAGTTCGAAATGATCTTTGCCCGCAGACTTCCCGTGTTAAATGAGCCGTTCAGTGCGCGAATCGATTAACTCCGCTTTTTTAAAGATCTTAAATTTAAGTATCAAAGCACTTGGTATAGTCGTAACTTTTTATATTCATAATAACTTTATCGAATAATAAAGATTAACACCATTAGACGACAAACATGATAACATTGCATTATTATTATTTGTACATGATTTCATCGCATTTCTCAACTTTTTGTTTTATAGAGTTAATCGATTTGTGCAGTGAACGGTTTAAATAATGAAATTACACGTGGACTCGTTTTATAAACATCAAAATTTTAGTTTAAAAATGCATTCAAATTTCTGGACTTGAATACACGCTCCACAACTGGATATGCGTTCGTTATATTGACTTTTTTCAGATAGAAGGATGACGCATTTACAGGAACAATAGTAACGTACAAAGAACCTTCGTTTCCAATAATTAAATTTCGGACGTTTTTATTCGAAACGTATATACGGAATAAATATTTATTACGTTTGTTAAGCTTCTACATATATTTCTCTTTTCGAGGAGTAGTTTGTTTTCCGTACGGTACACCGGTTTTTAATACGTGACGTGTATCATACATGTAACTACAAAAATTAATATAATACCGAACGCGTGTCACAGCGTAGAAGTTTTCGTGTACGTTTCGCTAGGAATATCGACATGGTCGAGCAAAGTTGTACGACATTTAAACATTCAAAATGCCAATTGGAACAGAATACTCTGAAATCCTCGACTTCTAGATTCACTCCTACAAATATCATGGAAATCTCCAAGTGGGACAGCTGTAGGATCCCCCTTGTCAGCCTAAAAATGGAAGAAACGGAAATAAATTCCATTCCAAGACCGAGTCGGATCGCAGGCGCATTTAATATATTTCCACCCGCCATCTTTCATTCGCACCTGACGCTCTTCAGTTTATTCTAAAATCTGAACGAAAATCACGTTACGAGAGTTCCGTCTTCAATGATAAAAAAAAAACGTGTATTCCAATTTTTATCTCGTCATTTACACTCGATACTCTGATCCTAATGCAAGCATTCGCTCGAACGGGTCCACTTTGTCCCTTAGCCACAATGGAGGACGCGCTTTCGAAGAAGTTAGCGCGTTTAATCTTTTCAACTCGATTGTATTCTATTTTTATTCTACGCGCTTCTGTTTTAGAAATTAATTGTATTAAACCAGGCTTGACTATGGATCAAAGATCGTAGTCAGATAAAGAGGAACACCTTAACCTTAATGCAAATAATGTTTATTTATTTTTTACCATATGCTCCTGCGAGTTTCAATTATAATGTAGCTAATAGCAACTAGATACATTCACTGGAATGTGTACATCCTACTAGAGTCGAAAGGGTTTATTTTTTTCTAACAGTTTATTCTAAAATCTGGACGAAAATCACGTTTCGCGAGTTCCGTCTTCAAAAATAAAAAAAAAAAAAACACGTATTCCAATTTCTATCACGTCATTTACACTCGATACTCTGATCCTAATGCAAGCACTCGCTCGATGGGTTTCACTTTGACCAAAAACACTTGATCGCGTTCAACCATACGATCCACAATGCATAATCATCCCTTGGCCACAATGGAGAAGAAAGTGTTTTCGAAGAAGTTGCCTCCTCTCGAGCGGTTACAGCCCCGTGATTTTCACGAAACGTTCGTTACAACGAACACCGACGGAGAAAGTCGAGGGGGAAGTAACCTGACCAGCTATCCGAATGGAAAGAACTCCTCCTACGTCTTAACCTCTAGAATCGAGGCGGAGCCGGCCCGGGAAGTGGTCTCGCGTTTGAAAAAGATCTCGAGATCCGGCAAGAAGTGGGCGACCACTTTTCGACCGTGGAAATTTCACGAAAACGAACTAGCCGCGAGAGAATGGACGGGAAGGCCGAGAAAGCCCCTTTCGTGGTTCCTTGCGAGCAGAAACAACCCCTTTGAATCGTCCTTGTTAGTCGCATGGAACATCAGAAGAACGACAGTGAATTATCCATGTAGCGAATATTCGCTCAGAGAAAAAGTGATCGAAGCTAATGAAAGAGAAATTTATGATTCGTAAGTATGAAGTTGCATTCAAGTAGAATTAATTGTCGCTGGTCAACGGGATTTGCAGTCTGAGTAAGATTGGACTCTGTCCTCCCTACGCAATGGATACTTTCTTAAGGAAACCATGTTTATCTCCGTTAATATTTATTCACAAATTTCTTAAGAAGCATAGTTTGTACTTTTGAACGCCTAATTGTAAGTTATCTATTTAGTACTTCTGAACTTCATAATATTTTATTAACGTGTTTACTGTAACACGGTCATACTTTAATGTATCTTGAATCATCGTGTACGTAACGTTAATACACCCAAATGTTGCTAATCCTGTATGCGGTTCAATAGCATAATAAAACAAAAGAAGAAAAAAATAGTCGCTGCTTGCGAAGAGTATTTCGAGAGTTGCCAAATGGTTAGGACAGACGCAAGAACACCCCGAGTTGCCAAGCCTTTTTATCGTAGGCGATATCCATTAAGGTCCACGGCCAATCAAGTCTAAAAACAATTCCGGTTCAGTCTCCGTTTCGATCCGTCCTCGCGGTCTCATCTTCTCTCTCCTTTTCCCTTTGGTCTCCCCCTCGCGGTGATGGGAGGGGTTAAAACGAGCCAGACAGGGATCGAATTCGAAAGACGACCGCGGAGGCAAAGCAACGCACCCAACCAGCGGTGCACGGTATATAGGATCTCTATTAAACAGACCGAAATTCCCTGGGAAAAATCACACCCTGAGCCATTGAACTGATACGAGCTGACGGCCCATGAAATGAACATCGGTCCCCGTGCTCTCGTACCACCGCTGTTGTTCGCCATCCCTTGAGCAACGTACGGCTATCTCAGCGAGGAAACACGCGCCATTCAGTCGAGACGGACACCTAAACGCGATATCTGGAACGGAGAGGATAGGTGTCGCAAATCGGTCGAACGTTCTGCAACCATCCCGCGAAGGTAACGTTCGCGGGAATGAATTGCCCTGCACGCTCTACCGATGATTAATCGAAAAACCCAGGATTTATATCCTCCGCTCTTCCCTGGGATGGCTTAATCGGATCGACCGCCGTTGCGATTCTAATTACGACGGTAAAGCTTCGCTGGAAGGCTCCGTATCTCGCGCGGAACCTCGTTCGTAATAATTTTTCGAGGCTTCTACCTCGCGCTAGATAGAACTTCCTTCCAGTTGAAGATGGTTTTACGCGCAGAATTTTTTAAATTGGAATCGTTTACTTGGTAACGTAGAACGGTCGGTTGAAATAACCATCCTCTGTCGATAAGTTCTTCGATGGAATAGGGTTCTGTACTGCCGAGTCTTACCGAACTGGATCTGTTACTCATTCAGCACACAAATTTTAGTACCACGAGGATCTGTTATCTCTTGTGTAATAGTTATGATCGCGCTGGACCCCATCATCAACAGAGTGAAAATTGAAACTGCCCACTCTGCGATAGGGTTTGCCAGGGATTTGGTTCCTGACACCAAAATCCACTGTCACATCGATCTCTCTTCGCAATTTTCTCGCGTCTCTTGGCGCCGCGCGTGATTTTATACCGTTCGCCGACAAGCAATTTCGCCTTACGGCACGATAAAGTTCTGCGGCCGAACGAGAGCCAACGTATCTCCCGACGCGGTGGATGTCTTCAAATTTTGCCCACGCTTTCAGGAGACTCAGGAAGAAAAAAAGATTACGTCTAAAAAAACGCGCAAGAAACGAAGTTGCGATGTCATCCACCGCTTTACGATTTAATCTCGGTCCGATTGGGCTCCGTCGTCCACGTACGCGTCTCGTCGTAAACATTGCTTCCTCTTTTTTGTTTTTCTCATCGTGGCCAGCGATTTTCCCCGACAATGGTACTTTCTCGGTGTCCAGAGCTACGCGTCGTTATCTTCGGCGTTCCAAGCGTCCTGGTAGTGCGCAAGTTCGGATATCAGCGTTCGACGAAGCGGCAAGATGAAGTCTCCTAGGGAGAATTAACATCGCCGCCGTTAATTCCCGCCCCGGCATCACGGCTACTGATGAACAATTCGAAAACACGGTAAACTGATATTCCGGCATAGCACGCGCCCGAACGTGTACCCCGAACTTCGCTCGCTTTGGTATTATTCAGCGCTGTCTTGAATCAACAGCGTCGTGCTCCGGCGAGCATAGACTCAAGTGAATTGGTAAATTGTTTATCCGAAGTTGGCGAACTTGATGAACAAAATTTGGGCAAAAGTTGGGCCAAGACTGGACGCGTTACGTAATGGGAATTAGGTTTGCCTACCGATTGAAGCATTTCCTCGTCCGACGCGTGCGCGGCCGCGTTGATTAACCCTCTGACTACGAACCGTGCTAGGTATTGGTAAGATAAGTACACGCTCGATTACTGTACGAGAGATTCGTCCATTGGTTGATTAGAAATTTTATCTTACTTGAAAATCTCCAAATAATGAACTCTGCAAATGATGCCAATTCAAGAAAATTTCTTTGTATCGTATTGGATTGTCCAGGGAGTTCGTGTCAATTGTTAAGAAAAATTCAAAGGCACGTTTGAATGTTGATATATATTTATTGAATTATATAGGTAATTCGTGAAAATAACCTTTCCACCTTTTACGGGATGTTATTTATTTTCAACCATTCCGATAAAGTCAGGCCTGTGTACCACCTACCAAAAAACGACATGGGCTTTCCAGACAACGCATTAGTTGTATAATTTATTGTGATCCGAATAGGCGTGGATCGTATGCAATGCGATCGATCGCGTTTCTCTAAATAACAGCAATGAGGAAAGACCAAATAAATTTATGTTTTTCCTACAGTAAAAATATATTAAAGTAAAGAAAGAATTGTGTTCATGAGTAAATTCGACGTATGCCAGCGTGAGTATCGTTCGTTGAATCGGATCGATATGAGGTCGAGAGAAACGACGACGAATAATCGTGGAAATTGTTTATTCGTAATACGTGTGACCCGTGGCGACGTTTCATTGGGAATCCAGATTCGGTGGAAGGCCGAGACTGTGCGGAAGAAGAGGCAATAAGGTATCCGAGGAGGTATCGAGGTCGAGGGAAGTCGGGAAAGCGATCGTAAACCGGCACGTAGGCGGCGTCGTAGCTTTACTTGGGGGAGGGAAACGTAGAGAGGCACGGCTCGGGTGATCCGCTCGCTTGCGCTTGCGGATTTCTCGGACCCCGAGCTTTTTACCGTCCAAAGCTCTATAATACATAGTGAATTTGTACCGCGTAACCGCGATATCAATTGCAGTAGAGTTCCAACGTGTTCCTGAAACACGAGCGATCGAAAATGACCATACAGGGGTGTGGCACGGTCGATTAAAATCGTCTTAAACCTTTCAACCTGACTTTCTTCTTAGTTCCTATTCTATTCGTTTCTCTTTAAGAAATTAATTCCGATGTGCACTATTATGCGACGAAAATAAATATCCGACCCTCCTGGTGGCGATAATGGAAATTGTAGGTGAATTCTAAATCGAAAGATCCATGGAATTGATTAAGATTTACTATGTACTATTATATTTGGAAATAAACCGTAAGTTAACCCTTAAACCTGACTTTTTTCTGTTTGCATTTCATTCGTATCTCTTTTAGAAATTACTTGTATTAAACTAATGTTGGTTACATATCGAAGGCTACAGCCGAATAAGAAGAGACAATGTGCCACGTGCGAATGATATTCATTTTTTTCTCACGCATGTTCTTATAAGTCTACATTGCGATTTGGTCAAAGGCAATTAGAAAATATTATCTGGAATATATATGGGTGGGAAATCGATCGCTAAAAACATTTTAAATTAATTTAATAGTTGTTTTGCACCCGTCTCTTATTAAAACACCGAAGAATTAATTTTTCAACAATATTACTTCACCGTTGACGTGACAGCTACTGCTTTCCCCGTAATGGAGTAAAATGTTTATTTTTAATTACCGGATTTTTGTTGTCGATTTTTCGCCCGCGGAGCCTATCCACCGCGTTACACCTTGAAATCGTTAGCCAACCGAGCCGTACGCGCGCGCAAATACGCTGAAACTATATTCCACGAATATCCCGTGGCATTACTCTCGCTTTTTCCCTCGGTTTCTTTTATCTCGATGTAAAAGGGTATCATCCTCCATTGTGCTCGCGAACGGACAAAACGCGCGGCTGTCACATAGCTTTCGACTCTGCGGAATACATTCGATTTTTCGTTCCATTTCTATTCGTTAAGTTAATAGGGCGTTTAATGTTTCCGTTGCGGGAGTTTACGGGTCCCCTTGACACGGTGACGACCGAATCCACGAACGAATGGTAGGAAAATTAGGCGAAAAACAATGGGAAGCCCTGACAAAACTTCGCGAGACTTCCTGTTTTCGATAGATAGATAATATTTATTTACATAGATAGCAATAGATAACTGTAGCTGGTTAGATATTAAGTAATAGTAAATATTGATTGATAGTACAAAATGCTTGAGAAGGACCTCTGTTGAATCATTGTAGAGTTAACAAAATACAATATAGATAGTTAAATTCTTCTCATGGATTCTTTTATTCATAGACAAGAGCACAAGATGATATTTTATTTTTGTAGTATCGCGAGAATGAGAAGGAGAAAGTGACTGGCAGGTCAGAAAAACCGTTAGCCTTGACTCGGTGGAAAACCGCATGAGTCAGGCCCAGCGATGGTCCTCTCGAGAAAAGGGGGTGCGAATAGGCGACGGCAAAACATGACCATATTTGGTCATATACGTGGCCAAAGACAGTTTGGGTGGTGGGAAAATGCGAGTCTTTAAGAAGGGATGTTTCGGCCAAACGGGCAGATTTTGGAAGCGGACGAGTGGAGGTCGAGTCGCGACCGGAGCTATTTTAGTTGTTTTAGTCGCAGAGTCGCGTTTTACCAAATAGTTTAGTTTAATTAGTTCTTAGTTTTCTATATTTTTAATCTAGTATATAAAATAAAATAAAATCTTTCTACATTTTTTATTGTAAAGGTACACTTCAAATTGGAATGTGTAGAGTGTGAGTAAAGAATGCGTGGAGGACGAGAACGTGAGGTGTAAGAAAAGAGTTTAGTTAGACTAAGGGATGGTTGTATGGTTGAGAGAGCATGGTAAGAGTGTGAGTTGTCTGTGTCAGAGGTTAAAAGACAGATGAGATTGGAAGAAGAAATGAGATTTTAGTTAAAAGCGGAGAAACACAGCGTGCATATCGGAGCTAAGAGTATTATTGCGACAGATATATTATTCGTTACACATATATGTAAAGAGAACACATTTCTTTAATGTGAATATTACCGCTCTTTGCCGAGCTTCGGTACAATGTAACTCTAATGGTCAGACAGAAGAGAAGACTTTTACGAGAACATGGAAACACGTCTTAATTAAATTGTCGATTAGACTGTTAAACCAGCTTATTTATTCTTAGACATTGACACTGAAGTTAATAACATTAAATGTCGTTTTTTTACAAGTAAGGTTTTTGTATATAATGGAAATAATAAAAGCAAATATTTTAGAGAGAAACTCAAATATGTTTTTAATCTACAGTGTTCAAAGGCTTATTGACTCATCCAAACCCAAAATCCTTACATCCGTTTAAATTAAATGAAATTAAAAATGAACTTCCATCGACTCGCTGATCGTTTCGTTAATTTGCTCTACGAAACCTTTCCCAGAATCGATTTATTTCTTCTGCGGGCATAGTTGACATAACTTTTTCTCGAGCCGCGCGTGTGTTTCGAGAGGACGAACGACTCGGGCGCTTGGGAAACTCGACGCAAAACTGGGCGCGCAGCAGTTCGGAACGTCGAAAGCAAATTCGTCGGTCGGTCCGAAAAACCATTGACTCGAACTACCGGAATCGCGATATCGAGAGCGCATCTCGGGAACGAGCGACGGGAACGACAACTATGCATACTGGGCGTATTTGCCCCGACAGTCGGCGGTTTTGCCCGCAACCAGTAATGCGACCAAGTTGGCGAAGGTGTCTCGACAAGAAAACGAATCTCGCGCCCGACGTCGCCGTCTGTTTCGCGTTTTGTCGATCCTCCTACTGCGAGCGGCTAGAGCGCGGATTGTTTTTCGCCCGAGTCGACTGTATATGTCGTGGATTTCAACGACGACTGCCGCGTTTCTAGGCAACTTGCGGCTGCTCGTTGCGACAGTCATTCTCTTCTCGTTCCCTGGCCGAACTGGCTCCGTTTTTCCGCGGATTTCGAATTAAATGGAAATCACGAAGAGCGACTCGATCTCCAGTTGCGGTGAATTCATCCTAATTCGATCGTAGAGTCGACATAGTTAAGCAATGAAGTTCTCTTGGGAATGTTTGGAAATGCACGGTATCGATTCTGGGACTAGGCGATATATACTTGGATGAAAAGTGCGGTATAAAGTGACTGTCACTTAAAATTGTACGTTTGCAGGTTCGATCGACTTTTTGTGTACAAAACATGAAGATCATTCTATACGATTGGAGATTATATGCCAGCATGAACTTCGCTACTCCTTCGTTTGATATGTTAAAAAAATATTACTGTAATTTTAGTAATATTTAGTACATTGAATAAAATTGATGAAGTTCTCTTAGAAATGTTTGGAAATGTTATGGTCACGATGCTGTGACTAGATACATACAGTCAGTCTCGTATATTAAAGAAATTTTGTTAAATTAAATGATACTTGGCGTTACCGAATCAATTTTCTACAATAAATATGTACAGAAATTTATTTGGCAAAATCAAACCTGGCATTTAATTTAGACAAACTTCTGTAATAAACACAGAGGTTACAAATATTTATAAGACTAACTATGGTTGGGTAAAAAGTGTAGTATAGTGACTGTCACTTAAAATCGTACACCTACAGATTCAATCGACTTTTGTACAAAACATGAAGATCATTCTATACGATTGGAGATCATATGTCGACATATACGTGTAATATACATTAAATAAAATTTGCCATTGTGCATGAAACTACGTTGCCAATAAAAATCGTACACTGTTGGCAACGCTGTAAAACTGGGGAATACTCTAAGTTCCTTTATATCGAAATGTCCAGAAACAATTGAATAGGTATAATTGAATTCGTAAGACTCTATCAGTTTTATGGATTGCTTCAACGAAACGCAAATAAGAACTAGTTAAAATCTTGTACTACATATATGTACTATATACTACACACGCATAATATGGTCAACACCGACCAATTTGACCGTTTATAGGGCAGAACGCCCTGGCCACTTTTTTCCACTTTTTAATTGTAAAAAAAAACGTACGAGCGTAGAAACATACAAATACAAAATTTCCGCCCCTTCCTTAGTGGTAACAATGAGTACCTGTGACCCGTAAAGGGTTAAAGAACACGAAAAATATACTAATAAAATTAGAATCATTTACCCTCGCTCTCAATAGCATATAAATTCCAATAAACAGCACCCCCATCAGTTTCGGTTTTCAATTCGATTTCAACAATCCCTAACGCTGGAGACTAACTAAGCGTGCCGTATCTGGATCGGGACAAGTTGTACCTTGTGTTTTTTTTGTCCCTCCGCTCTCCGACCCACGCGTCCGAGTTACCCTGAAAGTTCCGACCCAGACTTGGAACTCCGCGGGAAAGTCGTGTAAATCTGAAAGTTTGACCAACTAACTTGGGGCGGGGGTGGTTCGCGAGGCTCGCACGTTTCGTCGTTTGTTACGCGTTTTCGTTTTTGTCGTCGACAACTCCGCGAATGGCGGGGCAAGATCGTCGATGAGTCTTCGTTAAAAAAGCATCCCGAGGATGCGAGAAGTCGTCGAAAGAGTAGGTGGCTCGAGATCGCGAAACTTCGACGTAGATGGCGCTGGTAAACGGCACCAGGTGGCGCTGGCGGAGCCAGACACACCAGAATCCGCAGTCAGGGTACACGCGCGCGAAACAAACGGAACGACGAAAGCCCCCGGGCTAGAATTTCTCGAACCTCGGAACATTTTCAATATAATCATCCGGTCCGTTGTTGTCGGCTTTCGCGTCTCGTTCGTTTTCATACGGGGTCGCTCCCTTTTGGTCGCCGTTACCTTTGCCTCTGCGCCACGCGTACCTTTCCTCCCCGTCGCACCCCTCTCCCCACTTTCTTCCTTTTCCAGTTTTCACGCTGGCTTTTTCCGTAACCAGGCGCTCGCAGGCTCTTTTTTCGACGACGGATTCAACCGTTTCCCTTCTCGCGACTGCCAACTCGAGTATCCGTTGTGCCAGTTGCGTAACGATGTTTCCAACGCACATGTATCATTTGCAAAAAAGAAAAAGTGGCCCGAGAGAGCACCAAACGAGTCGAGGCTCGCAACTCTTGCGCGAATATGCAACTCTTAAAAAATGACGCGTATCTTGTCCGAGATAATCCCATTACTTCAAAATCAGAAGAAATGAAACATTAACCAACTGATACTCTCGCCGTCGTACGACTGATCCTACTTTAGCTTTCAGTTTATTTAATTTAACGAAAGCTAAACATCGTTGACATTTATTAATCTGGACGTTAATTGATAATGTAAGATCGCGGTTCGACTCTTAAATTTAGAAGAGAACTAAAGGTGTCGACAACTAGGGCATTTACCCTCCAAATCGAAAAATAGATATGCATCGTTTTTTAAACGGCAGTAGTATTTAAAATCGATGGAGTCGAAAAAACACTGAGGTTCGGAAAGTTAATCGTTACCATATAGCGATGGTCGTTAACCCCAGTCCAGACGTGTGGCTTCCAGACACACGACTCGCAAGGTGTCTCCGGTAAATATATATTCGCTAAAATATTTCTTCACTTCGAAACTGAATCTTTATTTCGAATAAAAAAAAAAATACCCGTAAATGAATTACGCAAACGTACAAGTGTCGAGCGCTCTTTTAGTTTCGCGCGACTGGCTCGGCTGAGGCGTTCGTTCCCATCATGAGCGGCGGTTTTTGAATTTTACCTTTCGACACGGAGTTCGGGAGGCGTGGAGAAACGGCTCCGCGAATGCGAAGGGCGGTTAATTCGGCCAGTGGAGTGGAGCGACAAACAGAATCAAAAGCTTTGCGAAAGCTCGCGAAAGAATTGCGGCGAGAGTCCGTAAAAATTTATAGAATATCGAGCGCGGTTCGGTGTGAAACCGCGGCCGGGGAACGCTGCCTGCTCGGAAAGTGGAAAATCTCATTTGGACCTGATGACCAGATGGAAGTGGAGCGAACGGAGGTCGAAAGCTTCGCAGTGGGCACTGGCGATCGCTTGGCTGAAACTGGGCGAGCCTGGACTCGCGTATCAGAGTCCGAGCTCTCGCGAAACGAATTCTTTGGACTTTCGTTGCTGCTCGAAAACACGGCCACCGGGACGTTAAGACGGGATGACGTTCCATCGGATCGGAAACGGGTAGAAAATAGAGAGATCTCGAGTTGAAGTTTCCGTTAGCCATCTTCTTTGCGCTGCTTCATGCGAGAAGAGCCTCGTCGATCGATAGAATTCCAGCCTAATCGTTTTTGCATTCTAAGCATTCTTGTGTGTGTCATTGCATCGTCAATATTCTTCCTTGGAGCTCGTCTCCTGGTGTTGTTATCTTACACAATTGTTCGTGACTAGAGTTTTACGGGTTCTCCAACTACTTGCTTCAAGGAAAAGTCATATTGGAGAGGGCTAGTTTCTCCAATTTCTTTTTTTGACCACGAGTCTTACACGTTGTTACAGGTTAACTCTTAAAATCCTGATTTTCCAAATTAAATTTAAAAATTTTAAGAAACAATCTACATTATTTCGTCGCACTTCTCAACTTTTTGTTTTACCGAGTTGACCGATTTGTCCTTATATCGTAACGCTCGACTAATTAGAAAGTGTAGGCTAAAACGTTCGAGAATTACTCTTTGGATAGAAGACGCGCGCCTCCCGAGGCGTCGGTAGCGTGCATCGCTTTGATCGTTTCGCGGCCAACTATGGTTCGCAACATTTTCGTTCCTTTTCTTCTCTACCCCTTTTCAAAGAGCTACCTACTGGCGTTGTTTTCGGTCCGCGAGACCCTCTTACCCCGAGGAATTTCATCGTAAAACGTAACCTCGGATGTACGTTCGAGTACCGTGAACGATCGGCTCAACGTCAGCGCAGCCCGTTGCACAGCGGTAACCGTTTCGTCCTGTATCTTCTCAAAGGCGATTTTTATCCGCGGTCCGTTTCCTACGAGAGCACGAAGGAATCGAATCAGGATGACGAGCACAAAGGGCGACAGCAGGAAACCGAACCCCATGCAGCAGGTCGCGAGGGAGATCCTCCGATCGAGCGACGAACGTCCTCTGTTCTTACGTTTTCATTCTTCGTTTCTTTTATTTTCTTTTTTCTTTTCCTTTTTATCAGAGCAACCTCGATTTTCTCCTGTAGACTTAACTTTGACGAAACCCAGCCGATTTCTCGGCTGGATACACCAAGAATTTCCTATTCTCGTTGCTGGCAAACGTAAGAGCGACGGGAGGAACCCCGTGGGGAAAAAGAACGAGCCGAGAGAAAGGAACAAATCCGGGCGGGACGAGCCGACAGCCAAGTATCGATAAGAAGACGAAACGCAAATATCCCCGAACCAGTCAGGGGGAACAGACGCGTGGAACTCGATGGGCACCGTCTTAACTGCAGAGAACTCGCGGGGTGTTTTAAGGAACGGTATAATCGATGGACGTCCCGGGTTCCTGAAAGTCCACCAGCATGATCGAAAGACGAAAAGTTTCAGGTTGGATGCTTAATACACCCTGGGGGGTTTCGGGCGTCGATTTGACCGTCTCCGGCGCCCCTATCGGATACCGTCGTTCGCGCGTATATTTCGGGGCGCGGTTATTATCGTTGGGTAGATTTCATCGTGAATATTTATGAGGGTGGCACTCTCGGTTGGCCGTGCCCTCGTCTTCCCTTCTACCTGCGTCGCCAACGCCACCCATCGTCGCTGCCAACGATCTTGCTATCGACTCCAACCTTCGACGCCGTTCACCCCTCTTCTTGGCCACCTTCACCTTCGCCCTTCGAGGGAAAATGTAGACCGAGTATGGTCAGAAAAATAAACAGATAAAATATTAAGAGGGCTCCATGGGTCGAATCTTAGCTAGCTTCCATCGAGTTCAAGTTCCGTCGATTGCTCGCCATTCACCATTTTCGCTTTCGTTATAAGTCTTGATTCCTCTTGGATATTGCCTTGTCTAGCTTCTAGGTCGATCGAGAAAAGAAGAAACGCGGAGGAAACTGAAATGTTGAAAGATGCAATGACATATACCGAGCGTTGGTAGACTCTACGTTTTAACACACCGGAGCGGCCTAGTGTCCCGCAGGACACTAATATTATTTAAGATCGTATTGAGCATTTTTCTTGTTCATGGACAAAGTACCTTGTTCGCTTTTCGATATTATTACGTTACATTATATTACGTGACGTTGCTCTGAGCGGTTGTATTCTTTTATTGAGACAACATTTCGTAGTGTATTTTGTGTTTCAAATAAACATTTACTTGCAAAAAGACAACAGAAATTATTCGCCACGCAAGACGTCCACGTTCATTCGCGAACAGGCACGAACGGACCTGTGGATCCTGGATAATCCGTTCAGTTATTATTACCATAAATAACGTCGGCCAAGTCCGCGGAAATCGAGAAGTTCTCGAGGACGACGTCGGCTCACGGCAACCGCTTATTATTCTTTCGCTGGCGCGAGAGTTATTCCAAGGAAAGTTTCGCGAGCGGGAAGCTAGCTTAATTTCGGCAGACTCGCTTTAATTTCGAACGGTCGAAATTCACGCCTATGAAGTTGTGATCGCGGCTACTTACTAGGAACGTCAGCAAAGTATCTCTCCACCCGGCTCGGACGAAACTTGGCGGATTTGCGAGTGAGGGATGCGTAATTTTTTTAGCGGCAGTAACTCGAGTTTAAGAGGTGGAACTACCCTCCGAAGTTTCGGCATTCTGATGCCAACTTCCGAATCGCTGCGCGTGGGGGGAAGCGTTTGGAACGAACTCCGCCAAGGGCTTTGACGGAAAATAACATGCATACACGATACACGATTGCGGCATTAACGGGCCAAATTAATTCTGCTCGAATCACCACTGTTCCCGCTGGTCGAATGACAAAGAGAATCCCGAATACTCAGTCAGATGTCCATTGTCGCCACTGAACGTGGAGCTAGCGGATCCATTTATGTTCTATCGCAAATGGTCCAACCCATAAGCTGCGCGGAGTATCGCTCCCTTTCCTCGCGAGGTTTTTCACGCGAGGCCCGATTGGAAGTGGGAAACGTAACGATGTCAAACGGCATGGGTATGACTAAACGATCCTGCTAAACGGTGAACGCGTGCACGCGGTCATCCGCTACCGAAGAGGAAGCCGACTGCTTTTGTGGCGTGGAATATTAGTCCATTAATGCCGGGCATTGTGTTCGCTGGCCAAGCTGCGGCCGACAATACGTCAACGCTTTGACTCCGCTACAATACGGCAATAATCGAGCTTCCTCCTTCTCTCCGTCTTTGCGAGCACTCGGGGATCGAGGCATACGGACAATAGTGCGCGTACGCACGCGTGCTGCAAGAGGAAACGAGAGGAAGCCACGATAGGCAGGCGCAACCGCAAACAGCCCGATGCGACGCGAGCTTCGTTCGCTTTCCCTCCCACGCAAACAGACACGTGGCTTTCTCCGCTTCGATGCGCCCGCGACTAAACTTATACCCCCTGACCGTGGTCGTGCCACGAGAGGCCAACTTGCTGTGGCCAGGCAGGCGTGCCTTTCCATCCCGCCTGTTCTTCTGCCCGCTAAAATCGTTACCATCTCTCTCCGTCTCCCATCCCGCTCCTGGAAATATCTCGCCCGCGTTCTTGGCCCGGCTTAAACTCCGATTATGCATCGCGGACAATATCTCTACCGCCTAGTTTCCATTAACCAGCCAAACGACCATTCGTGGTCTGCCGAGCACCCCCGCAGCCGGAACGACGAGGAGCAGCGTCGCGACGGGGGGTAGGAACAACGAAAACAAACAGCCAACGAATTCATCGACGAAAACTGCTGCGGGGATTTCGCAAAGAAGCGAGTCTTTGAATCCAAAAGTTTGCCCGGCCTCGAATCTTCGCCCGTCCACCGACGCGAGACGCTTCCTTTGAATCTGGCCGAGTCCTAACCAACGCACGCGGTCAAAGCAACGTATTTGGACGTTACCCTCCCCCCAGTTACGTCGGTGACCCCAACTTGCTGAGGGTTACGCGCGTGTGTACACTGTTTTCATTAAACCATCGAAAATGTTTGCTTGACCCGACGTCAAAGGGTCCGGGAGAGAACGCGACCTCGGACTGCTCGCCGCTTTCTTCTGCCTTTACCTCCTCCGACTGCCTATCTGCATACCTCGAACTCGCCTCCCCGGAAACGCGACGAACCAACCAGAAAAACCGCTTCTTCCGTCGTCAGAGGGATGGCGGTGAATATCTCAACGCGCGGGTCATCTTTTCCTAAACATCCATTTTTATCCGACATGGGATGCTCTGACGACGAAATTTCGGTTTTGTACGAACTCTCAAAGCGTAGAAAAATGAGTAACTCGGTGGAATATCGCAGTTTGCCTTCCTGCCGTGAGCGGCGCTAGGTGTCGCGTCCATTGTAACTTCTAAGTAACGGTGTCAGTAAAGGCTCAACGCGTTCACGCAGGCGTAACATCACATAGAACAAAGGAAGAAAGCTATATCGCTGTATCTTTGTTTCTTGTGTCTGCTAGCGACCATTTATGCGCGCCACTTAAGCTCTTTCTCTACTATTCCTTCCCGTTTCGTTTAACTTATGACAACTCCGCTGCCAAGGCTTCTCTTTTCGCGAATTCTTCTTCTTCCGGTCGAGCAGCCACGTGTTTTTGATATTGGCCAGACTTCGAAATGGCCGCGATACGCGCTAATTGGGACGCGAAACGGTCCGGTAATTCTCGACGGTACATTTGTGCGCGTAGCGTGGTACTTTACCAGCGAAATCAGTAGGCATATAATTGTTACGGTGAAACGCGTTGCATTATTGCGATGCGGTTTGGCCCAGGTTTGGCTCGCTTCGTCGAAACAATCTGCAGTTTCGCCGCTGGCAGACCGACTGTTCGTTGTCCTGCCAATTGTTCGTTGGATGAACTCCCTTCCCCCGTCGCCTGGTCGGCGATTTAATTCTACGCTCGATTCCCTCGACTTAGGTGCCGCGTTTGCAAGAATTCGCTCGGTTCGCGCCTGGATTCCTCGTTCTTTTCCTGCGGGCAGACGCCGCGGGATGGGAACGTATTCCGTCTGAAAAAGGAACAACGACCCACGGGAAAGCCCGCACCTTTCAGTCGGCGGCCTACAATCAATTATCGAAATTCGAGCTCCGACGTCGGCGGCGTCGAGCTTCGTCGACGACGAGGAGCATCGAGACGCGACGCGTTAGAATTTAAGCGGGCGGCGCTCCGAACGAAAATCGATGCCAATTCGTCCCACGGTTTAAAGAGCATCGGTCCGCTCGATATACACCCGACCGAACGCTGTTTCACTCGTGGCTGCACGTGACACGAAAAAGCTCGCGGTCGGTACAATAAGCGAAGTGCACTTTTAGATTAAGCCTGAAACAGTTTATCGGGTATTACTATGCCTGGGAACGTTCTAACATGAGTCGAAATGCAAAATAAAAGGGTTTGTTGAAAAGGAGACGTCGAGGGAAAGGAGAGATACGGACTCTAGTAGGCTCGGTTTTGTTCCACTCGCCGCAAGAGTAATTCCTGCAGAAGGAGAAACCAATCGGACGACGAGAAGAAGTTCTGAAACTTCGGTAATTTCGTTTTCATTGGAAAGGTAACTTCGTCCCACCATATTCGCGGAGAACTATTATTCGCGAACCTATCGTTTCCCAGCTGATATTATTTATCGAATTAAACCATTTACTCGAAATAGTCAGGTCGAAATCATTTACCTATTCAGCGAGACTTCGGGAATTTCCGCGAGTCTTTACCGGCTCCGAAACTTCCCCCTAATACTTCTCCTCCATCACCAAAGAATTCTAATTATAAGAGTTACCCTGTATCCCTTAGCTCCTTAGTAATAGAAAACTTAAGTTGGCAAAGGTTGAGCGCGCGCACCGAAGTCATATCAAAGTGTTAACTGTATAGCGAAATTTAAAATGGAAAGAGGAAGTTGTTAGAACTTGCTCTTATTGGATACCAGTGAAAAGCAAATAATTAGCGCCGAATTGCCGCGCGATGAACAAGTTTCCTTGTTTACAACATGCCGAGATGAAGTTGCTTTTCGAGGAACAACGTCAAAATTTCCTTCTTAATTAACTATCTCCCAGTTGTTTAAACCTGTGCTCGAACTCGAGATATGTTTTTGCGATCCGATATCGTTCGCGAGACCTAAAAATGACGAGGCATTTGCGGTTCTTCTTGGTCCGACTCCTGTACACGGTTCGTTCGAGGAAAGAAGAAACGCGTAGAAAGCGGGATATCGAATGGCCGGAAGCAATCGGGATTATTCAGCGTTTGGCGAGTTCCCGACCATCGCCGCGGCTGATAATTGCGTTCGTGAGATTTCGCCGCAGCGGCGAACTGGTACGCGCGGGGCTCGAGGCGGCGGGGACGAGCGGATAAGGGTCCAAGTGCCGTGCAATAGTGGGATGAAAGGGCTGAAAAGAGGTGCGGGGCACGCGGGGCCGAGTGCACGGTAGGTGGAAGACGAACTTAGTTCGTAGAAGCCGGATGTGTGACGCCACTTCCGCTCGCAAGTTGAACCAGACCACGAACCGGTCGTGCGCGTAGATGTACGGCTACGGCCCCGAAGCTACCGGATTAATTCGGATTTTCGTTTTTATCCGATTAGACGAGTTTCCCAAGACCCAGTCACGGTTTCCAGATTATCTAGGAGTTACTTCGGGAAGAAAGGCTGGAACTACTGGCAAGTTTCGGGAGCGAAAAAGCAATCTGTTGGCTCCCGGAAGCCGAAGCGATACAGCTTTGGGGTCTCGCTACGTTTCCTGCTATTCATCCATCCTCTTCCATGACCAACTACTCGCGGGTACTATTCGAGTCAGTAGATGTTGTCGGGAACGTTCAACGGAGACGATCGCGAAATTTGTGACGAATCGAATATTGAAATAATTTCCTGTACGATGGAGAGCAAGGCTGTATTCAATCCAGCACACGTTTTATCGCAAAAAGTGCTCAGCGTATCATATGTACGTACACATTTTCGCATTTGAAAAATACGGATGCTAACACAGTTGTGCCGTCTCAGGGATCGTCATGTACGAAAATCACATGGAAAAAGCCTCTGCGCGGATTGCTTATTTTACATACAGAATATCCGCTTGGGATTTAGGAAAGTTCTGAAATGTACAGCTCGTTAAAATCAAATGACGCCAGGGGAAAGTGAGAAAAAATAATAATGCGGTCTGTCTAAAAAGAAACCGAACTTTTGCTATAAAAAGAAAAAAGTACAAGTAAAGTTTTTACACGCACGTTTATTTACTCAAAATAATTTCCCTCTGCGTCAATACACCGTGTAGACCGCGTAATTAACATTTCGAAGGACCTTTGCAGCTCCTGTTTTGGTAGCCCGTTTAGTACGGCGGTTACAGCGGCCTGAATCCCCGAAATGTAGCTATAATGTGTCCCTTTCATTGGAATTGGCATTGTTACCTTCGATCATCCATCCTACTCGCCTGATCTGTCCCCCTGCGATTATATTCTTTTCCCAAAATTGAAAATTTCAATGAAAGGGACACATTATAGCAACATTTCGGGGATTCAGTAACCGTCGTACTAAACGAGCTACCAAAACAGGAGTTGCAAAGGTCCTTCGAAATGTTAATTAAGCGGTCTACACACTGTATTGACGCAGAGGGAGATTATTTTGAGTAAATAAACGTGTGTGTAAAAACTTTACTTGTACTCTTTTATTTTTATAGCAAAATTTCGGTTTCTTTTTAGACAGACCGTGTATGTCCGCGCGATCATAGTTAAATATTTCGAATAATATTGCGAACAGAAAAATCTGCTCGGTCTAAAGTATCTGTAGGAGTCTAAACGAAATATAAGGCGCGGAGGTTCGAATCCACGATCCTCGAATCCGAAAAAGAAAGAAAATTTCAAAAATCTGAATTTTAAAACGTTTCTTTTTTTGTAATTTCCCAAAAACTTGAAAAATTGGAGCTGCCTCCTCATTGATGCACATCCCTCGAATTTGTTCAATAGACATAGAAGGTATGAATACTTATGGGACTGACTGTATGCCTTTAACATACGACTCGAACATTACCGAAAGAATTGAGTTTTATAGAAGGTTTCGGAAGCTCTACGACCATATCACTCGACGTACAGATCCCTAAGAGTATATCGAAAGCCGGGGAGGAGCGAAGTTATTTACTCGACGATATAAATTATTTATGAAGCCAGTCCTAAAACTTCGGTGGATGCACTGCGAACGCTTTGTCGTGCGACGCCGAGACGAAGACGCGGCGATAGCTGTTCGCGTTATCCGTCTCATTTTCCTCTTCAAGAATCGCCATAATGCGCGTATTTACGAGGGACTTTATGACTTCGGCTCGATCGAGGAGCGCGTCGATGAAGAAGACGACGTTAAGAAAGTACGATGGAAAGTCATTTCGACGTCGTTTCTTCGGCCTCTCACGGCGACGTCACCCGGAATGTGTAGAGCATCTCCCTTTTTCCCTTGGTCTTTTTCTCTGGATGCATACGTTGCTGTTCCGATACAACCACCCGGCGAATACGTCCGTTGAAAGGGAGCAGTGGAAACTCCATTACACACGGGCGAACGAGTTCCTTCGAGTCGATCCCGCGTCTCTCGCCCCGTCGCGGCTCTGTGTATCTCTAACGACGAAGGCTAGTCAGGGAATAAAGCAACCGGATATTAGCGTACCTGCTCGCAAAACGCTTTCTCCTTTTCCCTCTGCAATCCCAGCCATTCGACTCCACGACTTCCTTTTACGCCGAAATAGCTTCCGACGAGAATCGGCGTCTTAACGTTTTGCGGAATAATTTGCCGCTGATCGAAGTATTTTCGTTCCGGACTTCGTCGCGCGACCGTTGCTGCATCGCGAAATACTCGGCTACGCGTGGATTTTCCGACTAAAATTAATTGTTTTGACATATTACCGTTGCTTGACGTGTCAATATTTTTCCACAATTTGGGACAGGAATACGCGGAAATATGGAAGCAAATACGCGTCCCTAAACGTCGACGGGAGATCGTTCAGGCTGTGAACATTTTGCACGCGATGAGTTGACTAACTACGTACCCCCGAGGGACCACCCACGGCTAACGAAATGAATACCAACTTCAATCAAAATAATACCCAGAGCTTGAATAACTCCATTTAGAAAATGGCTCCAAAAATAATTCATAACCACGTTCCGATGGAAATTGCAGCTTATGTTTCGCGGCGCGTTTGAATAAAGGTACACGATGCACATATTTGATATTACATGTGTCAACTAGGGGACTTCGAGGTAGGGGTATATCTGACCCGCTGCCTTTTTCGAGTGGCCCAACCGAGATCGATCGGCTCCAAACGCCAATTCCTACCCGATTTCGCAAAATCTGACACTCTCGAAGGAAGCACGACTTCCTCGTCCCACCTCCCAACGTCTTCGAGCGCAGCCGGTTGCTGAAATCGGACGCGTTTCTCTAAAATTGATATATCGGTGAGAAACGCTCGCGCGTAAACCGTGCTGGCGCGGAAACGCGAGATTTCCCGTGTAGAAGCGCGACGATAAGAGAGAGAGAGAGAGAGAGAGAGAGAGAGAGAGAGAGAGAGAGAGAGAGAGAGAGAGAAA